>NC_089536.1:775384-777884 GCF_963924715.1 Thunnus thynnus | reverse complement strand
ATACAGATACAGATACTGGGCTCCAAACGTTGTTCACTATATTTCCATCCATCCGATTCAAAAACACGTCCGTATACTGTTGTGAGGAAACAAAGATGAAAACTAAAATAATTGAAGCTTAAAGATTAATCAAATAAAATAAGAATCATCGCAGGAAGAGACAAACATTTAAAAAACATTAGAAGAACTGAAACTATTTCACGTCTTCTACTGAAAGTATCTTATAGTATCAGTTACTTCCCTGCTTTAACATTTGTTTTTGTGTTCAGTGTTGCAGCTATATATATATATATATATATATATATATATATACATATATATATATATATATATATATATATATATATGTATATATATATATATCCTGTTACGTTAGTTCAACCTGCTGTAAACAGAACTGCGAGGCGTCACTGATTGGTTAACGAGGAAAAGGAAATATTATTTCAAAATAAAAGCGTAGCACCTGAAATTCACTACATTTAGTCTTTTGGTGAGATCAGGTGTGTTTCCCTTATTTATGGCTAATTGTTAGCGTCAAGCACAAACCCGGTGTTTTATTGATTTTATTGTTGTGTGTGTTGTTTGTGTGTGTCGTCGTTGTTTATCTTTCCCTCAGTGGGACAACGAGCTGAACTGGGATGTTAGTGGAAACATTGGAAAGTTGAAGCGGGAACGTTGACGTGTGGATAAAAGCAGAATGAAACAGATTTAGTGAATAAATGATGTCATACAGGAAACATGTGACTTAAAGGTCCGTGAAGCTTCCGCCACCGCCGGAGACACCAAACACGGCGGCGGGCGTTTCTCTTGGCGGCGTTCACTACGTGTCTGTACAAACTGACACAGGAAGCTGTGATGTCAGCTGGTTGTCCATCAGCAGGATGTGATGTCACGTTTCCATGGCTTCAGCTCTGACTGTCGCTCTGTTCATCACGTCGTCTTTCAATCTGTGTGTGTGCGTGTGTGAGTGAGTGTGAGTGTGAGTGTGTGTGTGTGTGAGTGTGTGTGAGTGTGAGTGTGTGTGAGTGTGCACGTGTGCACGCGTGTGCGTGTGTGTGAAGGTGAGGGTGACGTATTGATCGTCTTGTTCATCATTAGACATCAGACGCTCTGATGGAGACACACAGACTTTACAACCAAAATCTCTTTTCTCCTCTTTAACCTGACAGCCTGCTCCTCCTCTTCACCTCCTCTTCACCTCCTCCTCTCCTCTTCATGTCAGAGCCTCCTGATTCATCCTTTTCCTCTTTTTTTTTCCCGTCTTTGTTCCGTCACTTTCAATAATGAAGAAAAGCAGAGAGAACAGAAACACTGACAGAGACTCAGCGAGGAGGAGATAAATCTGCTCCCTCTAATTGGTATTTAACAGGTGTGTCCTTCAGTGTGTGTGTGTGTTTCTGTGTGTGTGTGTGTGTGTGTGTGTGTGTGTGTGTGTGTGTGTGAGTATTGATCGTCAGTAAGCGATGCCGGTAGCAGCGGATCGCTATTGATTAACGTTTTTTAAAAAGAAACGTGTGTTTTTTACTGCCGCTCTTTACACACAAACACACTCACTTCTATCCTTGTGGGGACCCTCGATGACCCCAAACTGAACCATAAAACCAGGTCTGAACCCTCAAACACACACCTGAAGGTCCAGACAAGACGTCCTCACTACACACACACACACACACACACACACACACACACACACACACACACACACACTGTTGGTATTTCAGGTTACAGAATTACATTGCATCAGATGGCCTAATTATCTACAGAGGTCTCTCACACACACACACACACACACATAAACACACACACACACACACACACACACACAGTTTGAGTGACAGCTGCATGTTTACATGTAGTGTTTTGTTGTTTGTTTATGTTTCTGTTAACAAGCTCTTAACGAGGCGTCTGTTAACGAGACGTTCAGCTCAAAGAGAAACACAGAGGACGAACACAGAGCGGTCGCCACGGCGACAGCATCACCTGTCTGTCAACAAACAACAACCAAATCCAAAAAACCCCTCTGATGATGTCGTTGACTTTACCTTCAGCTCGTGTGTGTGTGTGTGTGTGTGTGTGTGTGTGTGTGTGTGTGTGTGCGTGTGTGTGTGTGTGTGTATGTGTGTGTATGTGTGTGTGTGTGTGTGTGTGTGTGCGTGTGTATATGTGTGTGTGTGTGTGTGTGTATATGTGTGTGTGTATGTGTGCGTGTGTGTGTGTGTGTGTGTATATGTGTGTGTGTGTGTGTGTGTGTGTGTGTATATGTGTGTGTGTGTGTGTATGTGTGTGTATATGTGCGTGTGTGTGTGTTGCTGTTTCAGTCTCTGTAACTTCTGACAACAGATTAATGTTTTTGCTGAGAATACAGCAGGAGAGAAGCTGTTGATCACAGAGATGGAAGAAAGAAAGAAAGAAAGAAAGAAAGAAAGACAGAAAGAAAGAAACACAGCACTGGAAGGAAAATGAAGTAAATATCACTCTGATGTCACTTTCTGTGAAGGTC
>NC_089536.1:765384-770384 GCF_963924715.1 Thunnus thynnus | reverse complement strand
AATTATTTGTAATTGTCTTTTGTGAATCCGAAGGCCGTCAATAAATAAAAAATATATATATATAAAAAAAAAAAAAACGTAAAAAAAATAACATAAAACAGTTTGTAGTTTGAGTTCAATGTGAGATTATAAATAAATATAAAAGCCTGTTAATGTCAAATAAAAATTACAAAAACAAAACAAAAAAACAACATCTGTAAATAATCAGCGAGTGTGATGAGTGTTCTGTATATACCGTATTAATACCGTGTATTGATACTTTGATGTGACATCGTCGGATGTGACATGTCTGTGATTGATTGCTGCTCCTCTCATCGGTTTAGTTTCTCCTCCTCGTTCAGCTCGTTAATCAGTTACCTGTGACAGTTGTCGTTAATTATCTCTGACTGTGCTAATTACTATTTAAATGTGTTCGTTACCAGCAGAATGTTTTGCTCATTTACATATTAAACGCAGGTTGTTTCGGTTATCACGGAGATAATTTATTCGTGATTTATTTGGTTTGGTTTTGAAGATCAGAGTGACGCTGCAGTGATGTCACAGTGTACTCCAGGACTCTGTGACATCACTGCTGGTTATGTAGTAAATGATTCCTCAATGATATCAAAAATATTTATTAGAAAAGATGTTTTCTTGATCACTCAGCTGTACAACATCCTGCGTCCTCAGACCCTCCGATGAGGAAAAGCTCTCTGCGATCCCGTTTAACAGACACGTTTTCTTTCTTTACTCATAATATCTGATAATTGATTAACGTGGAAGGTGACTGAGTTTAAAGAGAGCAGCTGCTTTAAAGTAAAGATGAAGCTGCGACAGAAGAGAGAGCGAGCGGTGTGTAAATGACTCGCATCAGATTAACAGGCAGCGCTGCCAACAGCACGTAAATCACACACACACACACACACACACACACACACACACGCTCACACACACACACACACACTCACACACACACACACACACTCTGTGGCAGTACATTACCATCAGTATAATTCCTCCTCACACTGCGACTACATTTTCTACCTCACAGAGCATATTAACTCCGACACAGTGTGTGTCAGAGTAGGTGTGTGTGTGTGTGTGAGTATGTGTGTGTGTGTGTGTGTGTCAGAGTGTGTGTTCAGGTTTAGTGTCAGAGTGTGTGTGACATTCATTCTTCTTGGAGATAAATTTGCAGTGCGTCCTAATTTCCTGCTCGTAAATATGAGCAGTAATAGAGTGTGTGTGTGTGTGTGTGTTTTCAGTGTGTGTGTGTGTGTGTGTGTGTGTGTGTGTGTGTGTGTGTGTGTGTGTGTGTGTGTGTGTCGGGTCTTCCCTGCTTATCAGATAACAAATTGAAAGCTTAATCTGTCCTACGTGTAGATTTACGACCTCGATCTCTCGCTCATTCAGAGGAGGAGAAAAGAAGAGACGAAGTGCAGAAAAACTAACATAGAAGAAGAAGAGAGGGAGGAGAGGAGGTGAAGAGGAGGAGGAGGAAGACAGAGGTGGAGGTGAAGAGGAAGATGAGGAGAAGAGAGGAGAGGAAAGAAGGAGAAGTGTAGATAAGTTGAGTCTGTGTGTCTGAAGATAAGGTGATGATCAGCTGAGACTGAATGATGCTGGGTGGTTACCACGGTGATAAGACTGTGTGTGTGTGTGTGTGTGTGTGTGTGTGTGTGTGTGTGTGTGTGAGCAGCTGATCAGAGGTCAGAGGTCACGCCGACACACTGAGGTTATCTTCAGACAAACACCGTGACATCGCAGACTCAGAGAGCAGCTTCCTGCTGCTGCTGTGTTCACATGTTCACATGTTCATATGTTCATATGTTCATATGTTCACATGTTCATATGTTCACATGTTCATATGTTCATATTTTCACATGTTCACATGTTCATATTTTCACATGTTCACATGTTCATATGTTCATATGTTCATATGTTCACATGTTCATATGTTCACATGTTCACATGTTCATATGTTCATATGTTCATATGTTCACATGTTCACATGTTCATATGTTCACATGTTCATATGTTCACATGTTCACATGTTCACATGTTCATATGTTCATATGTTCATATGTTCACATGTTCATATGTTCACATGTTCATATGTTCATATTTTCACATGTTCACATGTTCACATGTTCATATGTTCATATGTTTATATGTTCACATGTTCACATGTTCACATGTTCATATGTTCACATGTTCATATGTTCATGTGTTCATGTGTTCACATGTTCATTTGTTCACATGTTCACATATTCATATGTTCATGTTTATATGTTCACATGTTCACATGTTCACATGTTCATATGTTTATATGTTCACATGTTCATGTGTTCATGTGTTCACATGTTCATTTGTTCATATGTTTACATGTTCATATTTTCACATGTTCACATGTTCACATGTTCATGTGTTCATGTGTTCACATGTTCATTTGTTCATATGTTCACATGTTCATATTTTCACATGTTCACATGTTCACATGTTCATGTGTTCATGTGTTCACATGTTCATGTGTTCACATGTTCATATGTTTATATGTTCACATGTTCATATGTTCATTTGTTCACATGTTCACGTGTTCATATGTTTATATGTTCATATGTTCACATGTTCATTTGTTCACATGTTCACATGTTCATATTTTCACATGTTCACATGTTCATATTTTCACATGTTCATGTGTTCATGTGTTCATGTGTTCATATGTTCACATGTTCACATGTTCGTATGTTCACATGTTCACATGTTCATATGTTCATATGTTCACATGTTCATTTGTTCACATGTTCACATGTTCATATTTTCACATGTTCACATGTTCATATTTTCACATGTTCATGTGTTCATGTGTTCATGTGTTCATATGTTCACATGTTCGTATGTTCACATGTTCACATGTTTATATGTTTATATGTTCATACAGAACATTGATGCTCATGTTCAACAGTTCAACAGCTAAAAGTTTCTCCTAACTGGACGAGTTGAAGGAAACTATAAATTATTGATCTTTTATTGATCACTCAATCAATCAGAGACATTTATCTGTAAAAGTTGCAGGAAGTCCAGATGAAGCAGAGTCACTGAGAGAAACACGTCAACAAACTCTAAAACCATGTTCACATGTCGGTCCAGTTAATAAATATCCGATCAATACAACTGGAAACATTTCTGTATATGATGAACTTGTAATATCTCAACTGTCTCAGAATTATTCATCAAACCAAAACATGTTCTTCAGATCTCAGTTTGTTCAACATTCTTAGTTTTTCTCCGAGAGCATCGAGTACCACTGAACAGCCAAACCAGCCTGAACAAAAAATATTAAAATACTTTATTTGTCCATCAATATCCAACAACACAAAGGCTAATATCATATCATATCATATATCATATCATATCATATCATATCATATCATATCCTGATAGCTTGTGGTAGGAGGAGATATTTCAGATCAAATATCTGGTTGTTTAGTAAAAAGCCGAAGAGACTGGACATAAAGAGAAGACGCTGCAGGATTCAAAGGGTTTCCTGCTTCCAGAAATCCAAACTGGAACTCGTGAAAATAATTTCAGACGTGTTTATAATTTCCGTGTTACAGTCACTTCCTCCTGTATTGATTATAGATTGATAGTATTTGTACTGAATCGCACCGACGTGCTGATGTGTTTCAACAGAAACGGCTGATTTGTTTACAGAGCATCTGTTCAGTGTGTGTGTGTTGGTGTGTGTGTGTGTGTGTGTGTGTGTTGGTGTGTGTGTTGGTGTCAGCACTTTGTCCTTCTGTAGGCTCATTAGAGACGAGCAGCAAGGAATGCTGGGTAATCAATACTGCTGAGACCCTCAGAGACTCAAACATCGCCTGAGAGAGAGTTTTGTCTTTTTTGTCCTTCTATGTGTGTGTGTGTTTACATCCCGTTACTATGGAAACCGCTGTGATGCTGTGGTACTGTAGATCCTGCGTGGCTTCAGACAGACGCCCCCCCCCCCCCCCCCCCCCCCCCCACACACACACACACACACACACACAGCTGCTCTCATCCCTTTTCTTCTTTCAATTTCTTTTCCTAAAATTCCTGATAAATCTAATGAACTCTGGCTGTGATTGACGGCTGCCTCGACTAATTACCTGCTTGGTTTCAGTTTGTTGTGTGTGTGTGTGTGTGTGTGTGTGTGTGTGTGTGTGTGTGTGTGTGTGTGTGTTTGTGTGTGTGTGTGTGTGTGTGAGAGAGAGAGAGAGAGAGAGAGAGAGAGAGAATAAAAACCACAGCAATATAAATCATCTCTAACTGAAACTAGAGGTTTGGTTTTGAGGTTTCAGGTTGTTTCTGGATGCAGCTGCAGTCTCTGTTCTTTGTCTTCTCTCCTCCATCCCTCCATCTCTCCTGGGAGAGAGACAGAGGAGAGGAGAGGGGGAGGAGATGGAGGAGAGGGAGGATGACAGCAGAGAGAGAGAGAGACAGTATGAATAGATGAGAGAAGGTTCAGGGTTATAGTTGTTAGAATGACAGAGAGAGACGACTGTGTCGTTTATATTTACCCAGTTTGATACGTTAACATACAGCCAGTCATAGACTGAGAGCGTACTGCAGTACAAGTACATAAGTATTATGAGCTTGATGTAGTTAAAGTATTGCAGTACAAGTACATAAGTATTATGAGCTTGATGTAGTTAAAGTATTGCAGTACAAGTACATAAGTATTATGAGCTTGATGTAGTTAAAGTATTGCAGTACAAGTACATAAGTATTATGAGCTTGATGTAGTTAAAGTATTGCAGTAAAAGTACATAAGTATTATGAGCTTGATGTAGTTAAAGTATTGCAGTAAAAGTAGTGGTTTGGTCCCTCTGACTGATATATTATTATATATGACATCATTAGATTATTAATCGTGAAGCATCAGTGTTAGAGCAGCATGTTACTGTTGTAGCTGCTGGAGGTGGAGCTAGTTTACACTACTTTATATACAGTTAGCTAGTTTAGTCCAGTGGTTCCCAACCTAG
>NC_089536.1:752884-757884 GCF_963924715.1 Thunnus thynnus | reverse complement strand
TGCAAATTAAAATATTTAGTTAATGGAGTCATTATGATAAAATGAATTCATGTTGTAATGACAGACAGCTGATCAGAGTGGATTGATTTTATCTGAAATGATGTAATAATATAATAAAAGCTGCTCTGACACGGCGCTAAAACAGCTAAACCCAGCAGGCTGAACTGAGTGGAGGCAGAGAGAGGAGAGTAATTTGGTCTTTGAAGAGAAATCGCCCCAGTGGCTTGTGGGTAGGAAGACCAGACGCCTCGCTGTCCCCAGAGAGGACAGACAGTGTGTGTGTGTGTGTGTGTGTGTGTGTGTGTGTGTGTGTGTGTGTCTTTTTGCAGGCCGTTCAACCTCTTTAATTGCCCTCCTAATTAAAGACAGTAACCATGGAAACCACCCCTCCCAATCAGAGCGCAGCAGAGTCCCGTGGGTTTGAACCCTCTCTCTCATTTTACTGTTTGTGTCTTCGCTCTGCAGCAGCACTTTGTTCTGTTTAAAGCAGCGAGGCCGATGTGAAACACATCTGAAAGAAAATGAGAAGTTACAGGTCAGCAGTCAGCAGGTCAACAGTCTCAGTGTGAGACTGATTAACACGGCGTCAACACTTCACAAACACTAAACACTTTGACTGTAGCACCACTGACTCCTGACTGCAAAGGTTTGATAGGTTCAACATCAACATGAGTGTTTGTTCCTCTGGACTCCTTCCGCACGTCTTGAATCACATTATCCTGCTTATTACACTGCTGTTTACCAAAGAAATCAACAATTTGACACAAAATATTGATTCAAAAATGGTTTTATTGATTTAAAAATGATTTTATTGCTTCTGCTAAAAGAAATAGTTTCTTAGCTTCTATGGTTGGAACTGCGTCCATAGCAACGTACTCAGCGATGTAATTCACATGAAACTGAAAACGTCTATTGATGGTGAAGTGAGACAAGGTGAACGGGACTTCGATGGGAATACTGATGTTGACGTTGTTACAGCTTTAAACCAGCAACATAAATGGAAATAAGTGTTGGACTATATCGTGGTTTCTTTGAAGATTTGTAGATATGTGTCTCTCTCTCATCGCTTCAACTAAACTGAACTAGATGAGACGAGACTAAACGAGACATGACTAGACTAAACAAGACTAGACTAGACGAGACGAGACTAGACTAGACTAGACTAGACTAGACTAGACTAGACTAAACAAGACTAGACTAGACGAGACTAGACTAGACTAGACTAGACTAAACAAGACTAGACTAGACTAGACGAGACTAGACTAGACTAGACTAAACAAGACTAGACTAGACTAGACTAGACTAGACTAAACAAGACTAGACTAGACTAGACGAGACTAGACTAGACTAGACGAGACTAGACTAGACGAGACTAAACAAGACTAGACTAGACTAGACTAAACAAGACTAGACTAGACTAGACGAGACTAGACTAGACTAAACAAGACTAGACTAGACTAGACTAAACAAGACAAGACGAAACTAAACGAGACAAGACAAAACTAAACAAGACTAGACTAGACTAAACGAGACATGACTAGACTAAACAAGACTAGACTAGACTAGACTAGACTAAACAAGACTAGACTAGACTAAACAAGACAAGACGAAACTAAACGAGACAAGACAAAACTAAACAAGACTAGACTAGACTAAACGAGACATGACTAGACTAAACAAGACTAGACTAGACTAGACTAGACTAAACAAGACTAGACTAGACTAGACTAGACTAAACAAGACTAGACTAGACTAGACTAGACTAAACGAGACTAGACTAAACGAGACGAGACTAAACGAGACATGACTAGACTAAACAAGACTAGACTAGACTAGACTAGACTAAACAAGACGAGACGAGACTAAACGAGACATGACTAGACTAAACAAGACGAGACTAGACTAAACGAGACATGACTAGACTAAACCAGACGAGACTAGACTAAATGAGACAAGACTAAACGAGACAAGACTAAACGAGACGAGACTAAACGAAACAAGACTAAACGAAACAAGACTAAACGAGACGAGACTAGACTAAATGAGATGAGACTAGACTAAACCAGACGAGACTAAACGAGACAGGACTAGACTAAACAGGACTAAACGAGACTAAATGAGACTAGACTAAACGAGACAAGACGAGATTAAACAAGACAAGACTAGACTAAACGAGACTAGACTAGACGAGACGAGTCTAAACAAGACTAGACTTAACTAGACTAAACGAGACGAGATTAGACTAAACCAGACTAAACCAGACGAGACTATACTAAACAAGACTGAACGAGACTAAACGAGACTAGATTAAACAAGACAAGATTAAATGAGACGAGACTAAGCAAGACAAGTCTAAACGAGACTAGACTTAACTAGACTAAACCAGACGAGACAAGACTAAACGAGACTAAACGAGACGAGACTAAATGAGACGAGACTAAATGAGACGAGACTAAACGAGACGAGACATAACTAGACTAAACGAGACGAGATTAAATGAGACGAGACTAAATGAGACGAGACATAACTAGACTAAACGAGACGAGATTAAATGAGACGAGACTAAATGAGACGAGACATAACTAGACTAAACGAGACGAGACTAAACGAGACGAGACTAAATGAGACGAGACATAACTAGACTAAACGAGACGAGATTAAATGAGACGAGATTAAATGAGACGAGACATAACTAGACTAAACGAGACGAGATTAAATGAGACGAGACTAAATGAGACGAGACATAACTAGACTAAACGAGACGAGACTAAACGAGACTAGACTTAACTAGACTAAACGAGACGAGGCTAAATGAGACGAGACATAACTAGACTAAACAAGACGAGACTAAATGAGACGAGACGGGTCTAAACGAGACTAGACTTATCTAGACTAGACTAGACTAGACTAGACTAGACTAAACAAGGCGAGACTAAACGAGACGAGACGAGTCTAAATGAGATGAGACTAGACGAGACGAGTCTAAACAAGACTAGACGAGACGAGACTAGACTTAACTAGACTAAATGAGACGAGACAAGACTAAAAGAGACTAAACGAGACGAGACTAAATGAGACGAGACAAGACGAGACGAGACTAAACGAGACTAGACTTAACTAGACTAAATGAGACGAGACGAGTCTAAACAAGACTAGACTTAACTAGACTAAACGAGACGAGATTAGACTAAACCAGACTAAACCAGACGAGACTATACTAAACAAGACTGAACGAGACTAAACGAGACTAGATTAAACAAGACAAGATTAAATGAGACGAGACTAAACAAGACAAGTCTAAACGAGACTAGACTTAACTAGACTAAACCAGACGAGACAAGACTAAACGAGACTAAACGAGACGAGACTAAATGAGACGAGACTAAATGAGACGAGACTAAATGAGACGAGACTAAACGAGACGAGACATAACTAGACTAAACGAGACGAGACTAAATGAGACGAGACATAACTAGACTAAACGAGACGAGACTAAACGAGACGAGACATAACTAGACTAAACAAGACGAGACTAAACGAGACGAGACGAGTCTAAACGAGACTAGACTTAACTAGACTAAATGAGACGAGACGGGTCTAAACGAGACTAGACTTATCTAGACTAGACTAGACTAGACTAGACTAGACTAAACAAGGCGAGACTAAACGAGACGAGACGAGTCTAAATGAGATGAGACTAGACGAGACGAGTCTAAACAAGAC
The DNA here is from genome assembly GCF_963924715.1 of Thunnus thynnus. NCBI lineage: Eukaryota > Metazoa > Chordata > Actinopteri > Scombriformes > Scombridae > Thunnus > Thunnus thynnus. The sequence continues at coordinate 754,161 of NC_089536.1, read as the reverse complement.
TAGACGAGACGAGACTAGACTTAACTAGACTAAATGAGACGAGACAAGACTAAACGAGACTAGACTTAACTAGACTAAATGAGACGAGACAAGACTAAACGAGACTAGACTTAACTAGACTAAATGAGACGAGACAAGACGAGACGAGACTAAACGAGACGAGACGAGTCTAAACGAGACTAGACTTAACTAGACTAAATGAGACGAGACGAGTCTAAACAAGACTAGACTTATCTAGACTAAATGAGACGAGACGGGTCTAAACGAGACTAGACTTAACTAGACTAAATGAGACGAGACGAGTCTAAACAAGACTAGACTTATCTAGACTAAACGAGACGAGACGAGTCTAAACGAGACTAGACTTAACTAGACTAAATGAGACGAGACGGGTCTAAACGAGACTAGACTTATCTAGACTAGACTAGACTAGACTAAACAAGGCAAGACTAAACGAGACGAGACTAGACTAAATGAGACTAAACGAGGCTAAACAAGAATAAACGAGATGAGACTAGACTAAACAAGACGAGACTAAACAAGATGAGACGACTTCCTCTGGCAGCTGAGGGGAACCAAAAAGTAGGAGGAATCTTGATGGTAAGAGAACAGAACAGAATAGAACAGAATAGAATAGAATAGAATAGAGGTCAGGTGCTGTAATGTCATCTTAAATTGTCAGTGATGAGATTAGCTGCTCTGCTTCACACACACACACACACACACACACACACACACACACACACACACACACACGGTGCTTTCATTTCACTTTATAATTAATCTGCAGCCGCACTTGAAAGAAGAGAGAGAAGTAGTCATTACCGGCCGAGTGAGGGTGTGTTCAGTGTGTGTGTGTGTTCTGTGTGTGTGTGTGTGTGTGTGTGTGTGTGTGTGTTCTGTGTGTGTGTGTGTGTTCAGTGTGTGTGTGTGTGTGTGTTCTGTGTGTGTGTGTGTGTGTGTGTGTGTGTGTGTGTGTGTGTGTGTGTGTGTGTGTGTTCAGTGTGTATGTGTGTGTTTTCTATGTGTGTGTGTGTGTGTGTGTGTTTTCAGTGTGTGTACTGCTGAAGTGAACTAAGCTAAAGCGGATAAAAGCCACGACCCAATTAGATCACGTTCTGAGTGTGTGTGTGTGTGTGTGTGTGTGTGTGTGTGTGTGTGTGTGTGTGTGTGTGTGCGTGTGTGTGTGTGTGACCTTCAGTAGTACTTCGGTTGTGTTGAACAGTGGTTCAGTGGTTTCCAACCTGTGGGTCGCGCTCCCTCAAAGAGGTCGTGAG
>NC_089536.1:745384-747884 GCF_963924715.1 Thunnus thynnus | reverse complement strand
TGCATGTTTTCACTTCCTCGCTGCGGTAAAGTTCAGTGTTAAACATTTAATTTCCTCTCAAATCAACTTTTGGATACTTTCATGTAATAATTGATTTTCAGCTCAATGTGTCGTCTGAACTGTTTGAAATTCAAACAAATCTTTAAATTTTAAGAGACAATTTCATAAACGTGTTAGTTGTAAATATAAAAGTATCAAATTGTATTTTTCATCCACTGACACACAACGACGTTATAGAACAACAACACATCAACACATTAAATTAACTTTATTCAGTGTTGTAATTAACTTCAAATATCAACTCTGCTGTGATTCATATGTGACTTCCAGCATAATTTATTAACTTTTATCATGAGTTTGTTACATGATTCATGAATTGAATACTTTTAAATCTTTTTGAATATTGTTATGGAGCAGATACAGTCTCTGTTTGATGTGATTGTGATGTTTTGTGCGTATGTGTCTAAAGATGGCGTCTATACCTGAGAGATGAGAGTCAGATCATCGTCACAGCTGACAGAAATATAAAGAAAAGCACAAACGTGATGATTAAAGTTCACGAACCGACGTTATGACATCATTAACTGACAGAGACGAGAGCGAGATGCGACCGCTGTCATGTCGGATCGATACAAACTGATCGCATCTTTATTAACAAGCAGCAGCAGCAGCATCCTGCCCGTTAAACGTGTTGGCGTGCTGGGAGCTCTGTGACATCCTGTGGTTACCGCGGCGATGCACAGTCTGAGCTTATTGATTGGATCGTTACACAGTCTGCTGGTATGCCCGATCAGAGCGTTTCATCACAGCCAATTAACCAATCAGATGAAGACTTCAGAGGAGGGTCGGTGATATTGTCACTATATTATACAGTTATTAATCCCAGTAACGCTCTGACACTGGGGGGTCAGCGTGACCAGCTGTTGTGAGTTCTCGCCAACGTTAGCCGCCGTTGGAGGGAGTGTGAATCGTTCAGCTGACGTCGGGACTCATGGATGTTCCTGTCCAATCAAATACGAATCGCTCGACCGGTGTACGATCTAGAAATGTTTCCGGCCTCCAAGTTTGGTTTCTCTCGCTCAGCCTTACATCGTGATGACGTCACGGATTTTAAAATGGCTTTTCTTGAAATATGAAACCTTCACGGATCAAACATTCATGATAGAAATGTAGTTAAACTCCATCCGATTACAATCTAATAGTATATATATATATAAGTAAAGGAGACTCTTTATAGAAGCAGTCGGATCTGACATCTGCTGCATGGAGGGACATGTAACTGAATGTATATTAATAACATATCTATGTTTTTTTCTGCAATATGAGACAGTTTAAAGATGAGTAAAGATACAACTTTCAGCCTTTAAGGTGCAATGAAAGACACAGTGAAAATAAATTCAGATTATCTCCATAAAAACATCTTTACAGGAGAAAAAGACAGACAGACTGCAGGTTAAACAGACACACAGGTGATAATAAAGTGTAAAACAGTCAACAACACAAGGTCACACACACACACACACACACGCACACACACACACACACACACACACACACACACAGCTGGCTGTAGATAACACAGACATCTGGAGAGCTAACACACTCTTATAACTGCTGCTTGTTACGCCCTGTGAGCCCTCAAGGACTGATCACACACACACACACACACACACACACACACACACACACACACATACACAGTGTTTGTGATGTATAGGAGAGTCAGGCTAAAGCTTGTTAAACGCAGCCGAACCAAGACGGGATTATGATTCATGCTCTTCTCACACACACACACACACACACACACACACACACACACACACACACACACACACACACACACACACACACACACACGTATGTTTCCATCACTTCAGAGGACGGTACGTTGACTTATATCCACTCGTGGAGACGTACTCTCACCTTAAGCTAACCCTAACAGAAAGATAAAAGAAGTGAAGATGTTGAATGAAGCAAAGACAGAAAACTCACATCAACCTGAGCAGCTTTCAACTCTCCTTTTCTTTCTCTTCGAAACAATAAATCTGTCAAATCTGACGACATAAAACATCTTCAAACCCACCATGTGTTATATGAGTTATACATGTTACTGAAGACTCCACAAGCTAACACTGTTTATACACCTAAAATCTACTAAAGGCCCTCTGGAACCTCCTTCAGAACCCTTATAACCTCCTAAAGCACCACTAGAACCCCAAAAATAACTCTTATAACCTAGGGGGTTATAAGAGTTATTTTAAGGACCGTTAGAACCTCTTAAAGAACCATTAGAATCCCTAAAGGACCATTAGAACCTCTTAAAGAACCCTTATAACCCCCTAAAGGACCATTAGAATCCCTAAAGGACCATTAGAACCCCATAAAGAACCCTTATAACCCCCTAACGGACCATTAGAACCTCCTGAAGAACCACTAGAACTTCCTAAAGAACCCTTAAAACCTACCACTAGAACCTCATAAAGACTGATTTTAATCTCGT
>NC_089536.1:722884-735384 GCF_963924715.1 Thunnus thynnus | reverse complement strand
CGCTTTGCATTGTGGGACACAGTAGGGGAGCTAGACTGGTCGGATGCATACTGGAGATTATTTCTGAATCAGAACAACATCCGCGTATTTTTAGTATACTGAATACTACATTTAGCCAAATTAGCATGTACCGCTAGTACAGACGATGGGTCCAAATGTAGCCAAAGACTCTGAAATCCAAAAATAACATACTGGTGAAATAAACAATTAATATAATTATATAACAGTCACAACAGAGGTGTGAGGACAACGTTTACTTTTCATACATTGAATGAATTTTGGTGATAATAATTCTGTACTTGCAGGACTACTTCCTGCCTCTTCATCACCAACATATAATAAACACAACTGTAACAGGAATCTGTCCGTCCGTCTGCAGGAAATCATCCTGAAGCGAGCGGCGGACATCGCCGAGGCCCTCTACAGCGTTCCCAGGAACCACAACCAGATCCCGTCATTAGGCAACACCGCCTCCCACGGCATGATGGGAGTCAACTCCTTCAGCGGACAGCTGGCCGTCAACGTCTCCGAGACGACGCAAGGTACGAGCAGACGCGGACGTGCCGCAGGATCGACAGTAGGGTCAGGAGTCGTTAAAACTAACATGTCTTCCTGTTCTAGTTGGTTACAGTCGTAACACCAGCAGCGTGTCGCCACGGGGATACGTCCCAAGCTCCACCCCCCAACAGAGTAACTATGGCAACACCGTCAGCAACACCATGAACGGCTACGGCAACACCGGCATGCCAAACCTCGGAGTGGCAACTTCACCTGGTTTCCTCAACGGGTCGTCTGCCAACTCTCCCTACGGCAGTAAGTATCAAGGTAAATACTACCTCTGTACTACTGATACTACTAATACTACTAATACTACTGATACTACTGATACTACTAATACTAATACTACTGATACTACTAATACTACCTCTATACTACTGATACTACTAATACTACTAATACTAATACTACTGATACTACTAATACTAATACTAATAATACTACTAATACTACTACCTCTGTACTACTGATACTACTAATACTAATACTAATAATACTACTAATACTACTACCTCTGTACTACTGATACTAATACTACTGATACTACTAATACTACTAATACTAATACTACTGATACTACTAGTACTAATACTATTACTAATACTACTAATACTAATACTACTGATACTACTAGTACTAATACGATTACTAATACTAATACTACTACCTCTGTACTACTAATACTAATACTACTGATACTACTAATACTAATACTAATAATACTACTAATACTACTACCTCTATACTACTGATACTACCTCTATACTACTGATACTACTAATACTACCTCTATACTACTGATACTACTAGTACCAATACTAATAATATTACTAATACTACTACCTCTATACTACTGATACTAATACTAATACTACTGATACTACTAATACTAATACTAATAATACTACTGATACTACTAATACTAATACTACTGATACTACTAATACTAATACTAATAATACTACTAATACTACTACCTCTATACTACTGATACTACTAATACTAATACTAATAATACTACTAATACTACTAATACTACTACCTCTATACTACTGATACTACTAATACTAATACTATTACTAATACTAATACTACTAATACTAATACTATTACTAATACTAATACTACTAAATACTAATACTACTACTACTACTACTAATACTACTGATACTACTAATACTAATACTATTACTAATACTACTACTACTACTAATACTACTGATACTACTAGTACTAATAATACTACTAATACTACTAATAGTAATACTGCTGCTACTACTAATACTAATACTGCTACTACTGATACTACTGATACTACTAATACTACCTCTATACCACTACTACTACTACTACTACTAGTACTAATAATACTACCAATACTACTTATACTACTACTAGTACTAATAATACTGATACTACTAATACTAATACAAATAGTACTGTTACTACTACTACTCCAATCACTAATACTAATACAAATACTATTACTATTACTACTCCCGCCACTAATACAAATACAAATATTATTACTACTAATATTACCACCACTAATACTAGTACAAATAGTACTATTACTACTAATAACAATACAAATAGTACTATTACTACCAGTACTAATACAAATACTATTACTATTACACCACTAATACTAATCCTAATACAAATACTACTATTACTATTAATACTACCACCACTAATACTAATCCTAATACTAATACAAATACTACTACTACCACTAATACTAAGACAAATACTACTATTACTACTATTACTAATACCACTAATACTAATATAAATACTAGTATTACCACTAATACTAATACCACTAATACTAATACAAATACTAGTATTACCACTAATACTAATACAAATACTACTATTACTACTAATACTAATACCACTAATACTAATACAAATACTAGTATTACCACTAATACTAAGACAAATACTACTATTACTACTAATACTAATACCACTAATACTAATACAAATACTACTACTACCACTGATACTACTGTTGGGGTCAGATGGAGGTTATTTGTTATTTTGGTGAAAAGGTTCGAGGTGTTTGAATGATTTACAGCATCGTTATGTATCAGACAACACAGATTATGTTGTCGTGTGTTTGTAGAACATTAAACGTAGTTTTTATAGCAAACAATAAGGTTTAGAGGAGATTACAGGTTTAGAGAATAAGGTTTAGATTTGAGGTGGTGAAGCTACGTGAACGTTGTTCTGAGCTGTTTCCTGTCTGTGTTTCAGTCGTTCCCTCCAGTCCCACCATGGCCGTGTCCAACTGTAACTCCTCTCACGGAGTTTTCTCCTTCTCTGCCGCCGTCAAACAGAAGAGCGCCTTCGCTCCCGTCGTCCGGCCGACCGCCTCGCCGCCTCCTCCGCCAAACTGCTCCGGCAACAACGCCAACGGGCTGCAAGGTGAACACGACACCTCCTCTACACCTCCCGTCCTTGATACACCTCCTCATCTTCATCCTCCTCCACATTTCAAAGTATAAACCTTCACCACAGACCAATCATTGGTCAGGTGACCCAGTGGTGGAGTTTCCTCATTGGCCGTTGCTCTTTCACAATGACGGATCCATTTTACCAGCCTGCACGGTGGCTAGCGGCTAGTTAGCATGGCTAGCATCGTTAGCATGGCCATGTTGTGCTGTGTGTAGCCCATAGACTATAAAATAAGGTGTAGCCGCGGTGTTTCTGGTTTAACAGCACCGTGCTGGGCAGGTGATAGCTTAGCATGCTAATCCTGTTTAAGCTACATGCTCACAGAGGGGAGTTAACAGATAATTAGAACAGTTATAATTAAAATAATCCAAGATATGAGTGGATAAGTTTTGTTCTTGCAACTTCATTTATAACTTTTTGTTTTACTCAAACGTTTGTGATGCTCCTTCAGTACATTTTAACAACAAATATTACTGGAAGCACATGAATTCACCCTTAAAGACACACACTGACTATCACTGTAACATCTAGTCCTGTTTATAACTATCGAATCATGTGACTGTCTCTCAACACTTTCTGACTTCCTGTCTGTGGCTCTTAGCTTCAAGCTCATTGGTTCCTCCTGGAAACACCTCACAAATATAAAGTTTAAACCAGACCAGCGAGCAGGTTTAACGGGTCCGAATGTAAGAAGATTTCAGTGAAAGCTGATATACTTTTGTCATAATTAGTGTTTATTATATTCAGTATATTTATGTTACAGTGAAAAGTAAGTTTAGTGTTAATGCTGCTGGATTCATCCACTCTGCTTCCCTATAAACAACATCACTTCCTACAGACGAGTAAATGGAGAACAAATGTAGTAAACACACACACACACACACACACACACACACACACACACACACACACACACACACATACACACACACACACACACACATACACACACAGGGCGGGTAACCTGAGTACTGTTAGTATTGCATGGAGAGTGACAGGCCAATCCATGTTTTATTCACTACAACCCACAGATACATCCTCTAAACACACACACACACACACACACACACACACACACACACTCACACACACACACACACACACACACACACACACACACTCTCTGGCAGTCAGTGTGTGTGATGTCAGTGTTTCTGACAGAGAGGTTTGTCGAGTGTTAAATATTCATGTTGCTCTCCGCCTTCGCCGAGGCAGAAAGGCCAGAGAGAGAGAGAGTGTGTGTGTGTGTGTGTGTGTGTGTGTGTGTGTGTGAGTGTGTGTGTGTGTGTGTGTGTGTGTGTGTGTGTGTGTGTGTTAATCCATTTGCAGGCCATACAGCATCACAGCAGATGAATAAATAGAGTCTGAATGTTGTATTAATAGTCGTTGATGCAGTTGGTCAACAAAACACAGTCGAGAAATGAAACATAAACCCACATAAACATCACATTTAATACATTTAAAACCAAAGATTCAATATGTTATTTTCTCAATGTGTTTATTAGTTTTCAGCTTTAAAAAGACGAACATTTACTTCACACAACAATCTGAATAAAAACCCCACATGGAGGTAAAGAAATAAATAAAGATACAGAAGAGAAAGTTATAAAAATACAAAGATTGAATTAAAAAGACGTGTTAAAAACTGATGAAACACAGACAGGATGTGTCTCAGTCAAGGTGAAAATCTCACAAAGTTTAGAGAACATTTAATTTTCTTTGTGTCTTTTCTTGGACTGTTGAGTGTTTCTGTCTGTCTCTAGTGTTTTTATTCACAGTTTCGACTTCAAGTCTAAATGACAGAAATATAGTTTTGCAAATGTAAACAGACTCAGTGAAAAGGACGAGATAAAACTTTATCGATCAAGGTAACGACACACAAGATAATACATCAGTGTTGTAGTTGTTCACCAGAAACAGTCATGAATTGACTTTTATTCAGTTTTAAACCAGTTTTTATCACTTTAAAATGTATTTTTAACCGGATGAAGGACTTTAGTTTAATCGGACGTCTGGATCTTCAGTTATCAGAGAAACCAGCTGAGCAAACGTTAGCAGCAGCTCCGCTAACAGCTGCTTTTATGTGTTGCGTTTATCTAATATATAATCAATAAATGATGACATGTTTCCACATCGTTTGAGCTTTGACTGTCGCTCTTTTTTTATGACGGTTTAATGACACTGACTGTTAGAATTAGCGCCACCTGCTGTTTATCTGCTGATATTCACACAGCAGCAGCGGATGGAAACAAACATTCACAACGTTTTAAATTTGTCTGAATGTCTCCTCATGTTTCTGTCTCTGCGTGTTAATGACTAAACATGTGAAGTGTCGTTTTACAGACTCGTGCTTTAACTAAATTAAAAACTCCACACACACACACACACACACACACACACACACACACACACACACACACACACACACACGAGTCGGTCTGTAATGTGTGTGTGTGTATGTAATGAGCTGGTAAATTAAACTGCGTGCTGCTACATGCATTTTGTCGTTAGCAGGAAGCTAATGAGGAATGACATCACTCCCTCTATGTGTGTGTGTGTGTGTGTGTGTGTGTGTGTGTGTGTTTGGTCACAGTTGAACAGCATCAACAAACTTCTCAGATTTTGTGTCGTTTATGAAGTTGGTTCTATTTAGTTTAAAGGAACAGTCCAACATTTAGCTGATCTTGTTCTCTGTGTTTCTTGTGAAACAGTTTGTGTTCAGATTCACACGAGATCGTTCCAAACTGTTCTCTCTTAGTTTGAAACAGAAGATTAGTTGAAAGCTCAGGAAGGCCTGTTAGTGAACAGGAAAGTGTTGACTGAAGTATTTTACAGGGACGGAGAATTACAACCAAATAAAGCACAGATGTGATTATGAGGATTAAGTGGAAAATTAATAAAAGAAAATTTAAAAAAAACATTTGGATAAAATTCTAAAAAGCACAACAGGATTGAACTACATATATTTTGAACTAATAAGTAATAGAAAAATAAACTGTTAGCGTAGCTTAGCATAAAGACTGGAAGCAGAGGGAAACTGTTAGCGTAGCTTAGCATAAAGACTGGAAGCAGAGGGAAACTGTTAGCGTAGCTTAGCACAAAGACTGGAAGCAGAGGGAAACTGTTAGCGTAGCTTAGCACAAAGACTGGAAGCAGAGGGAAACTGTTAGCGTAGCTTAGCACAAAGACTGGAAGCAGAGGGAAACTTAGCGTAGCTTAGCACAAAGACTGGAAGCAGAGGGAAACTGTTAGCGTAGCTCTCTCAGTAGATTAACAGTTAAAAGCTTCTTCTTTCCACTGACACATCTGCAGGAGCAGAGAGCAGATTTAAAACTGAGCGCGCTCAGAATCAGGATTTATCTGTCAGGATTTGTGAATGATTACAGGCTGGATTTGCTCTCTTGGTGTTTTGTCCTCAGCAGGAAGCAGAGTGAAGACAACAGTGTTTGATCAGTGTGAGGCTAACGCTGGATTACCTGTGTTTCTATGAGTGTTGTTTCCTGGCTGTCAGAGCTGCAGCTCTCCAGAGACCGGCCTCCACATCACACTCTCACTCTCTCTCTCTCTCTGTCAGTGTTTGTCTTTACAAAGTCTGCGTCACTGCCCTTCATCCCTCCATCCTGTCTTCTTTCTGTCCTTGTGTCTGCTGTCATGGCGACCTCTCCTCTCTCCTTAAAGCAGCAAAATGTTTTTCTCAACTGAGCTGGAAAATACAGCTTGACAACAATTATCAGTAGTACAGCTACCACTACTGCTACAGCTGTTATTTCTGCTACTATGAAGACTCTTACACATAGAGAATGATCTAGTGGCGCAGTTTGTATTAAAAGAAATGTCGCTCCTTCTCCTCTGAGTCAGAGCGTTCAACTCACAGATATGATACTCATGCATGTCGACGTTTTCTTCAGTAATCAGCGACTCTGCTAACAGCTGATTCACAGGACTTTAATGAAGACTAAACGTCAACAAACAAACAAATAAACAAAAAACAGGGTTCATGTTGTAGCTCACAGCAAACAATGGCAACAGTAAACATCCCCCAAAGAATTATGGGAACTGTAGTTCCAAAACTACAAAGACAAAGAATAACTACAGGAGAGTCAAAAACTATTAATATTAACTTTAAACATTTAAACATTCCTGGAACCCTGACACTCTCCTTTATCTATTGATTGTCCTTTATCTATTCTTCTTTTAGCTTTTATTTCATTTTTTAATTTTATTTTATTGGAAGTGCAGAATAAGTGACTGACAGGACATACGAGGCCTGACAGAGTGAGACATACAACAACTAACACACACAGACCGTCCGATTCAACAGGAGACTGATAATAGAACGCAGACAAAACTAATTTTACGAGATAAAAATTAATAAAAAAATAATTAATTATATCTATTCATATACAGATATTTTCCCTGTGATGAAAACATGTGGACGCACAGACAGAAACCATGAAGAACAGCAGAAAACCTGTTTTATAACCTAAAACATGTAGAGTACAACACACATAAATACACATAAATACCTGACGCTGCTAAAAGCCTGTTTTTGTGTTTTTGTGTATTTGTGTATTTATGTGTTTATGTGTTTTTGTGTATTTATGTGTTTTTGTGTATTTGTGTTTTTGTGTTTTTGTGTATTTTTGTGTATTTTTGTGTTTTTGTGTATTTGTATTTTTGTGTATTTGTGTATTTGTGTATTTTTGTGTATTTGTGTATTTTTGTGTATTTTTGTATTTTTGTGTATTTTTGTGTATTTTTGTGTATTTTTGTGTATTTGTGTATTTTTGTGTATTTGTGTATTTTTGTGTATTTTTGTGTATTTGTGTGTTTTTGTGTATTTTTGTGTATTTTTGTGTATTTGTGTATTTTTGTGTATTTTTGTGTTTTTGTGTATTTTTGTGTATTTTTGTGTATTTGTGTGTTGGTATTGTGTTCATAACGTGGCAGCTGCTACACTCATAAATTTGCACTTTTATTTCTGTATTTATTTCTCACTCTGTGACTCTGCTGCGTTCTCTGTCTGTCTCTCTTTGTGTATTTGTGTATTTGTGTTTTTGTTTATTTCTCACTCTGCTGTCTTCTCTGTCTGTCTCTCTGCAGCCATGTCCGGTCTCGTCGTCCCTCCGATGTAGAAAATCTTCCTCCTCCGTTCGTCGTCTCTCTCCTCCCCCTCGGCCACGAGCACCAATCACCTCAGAGGAGGAGGGGCTTCGGGGCCTCCGGCACCAGCTGACCGGTCGGGACACTTCCTGTCTGTTACAGATAAAAGAAAGAAAAACTGTTGCTGTGACTGGACGCGGCGTCCGGTCTCTAAAGAAGAAAATAAACAGGACTCAGCGGTTTTCTCCGTCAGCTCTCTGTAATTATATTCATGTTATATTCTGTGTTTGAGGGGTCGGGTCTGTTGGTGTAAAAACTACATCATTTCCTCTACTTGGGATTTGAAATCCAGCTGAAGTCTGAAGATTATCGACGTTAAAGGCCTCAAATTTCTGTTTATAATCACATTCAACACAACATTTGCTCACATCTGATTGGTTCCCGGTGATGTCACCTTATGAAGTGTTAAATACGTCAGCAAACAGGAAGCTCGAAGCGTGTAGAAGTTCCTCTGACGGTAAACATCTACAGAGTCGTTTATTTCTCTACTGGTTCAATAAAAAGAAAAACCTTGTTAGGAAGTTAGTTGGGGAGCAAGAGAAGAAGACACAAACTAACTAATAACGGACAGCTTAGGATCTAGAGGAGGGAAGCTTCCAGTTAGAGAAAGACTTCCTGGTTCAGGAGGAAGGAAGAAGGAAGGAAACAGGAAGCCTTCGGTTAGGAAGCATTGAGGGAAGAATCAGGTGGAGAAATAACCAGGAAACAGTCGTCAAGAAAAAGTCATTTGGGGCCTTTAATAGTTTTAATAAACTCAGCACAAAGACACAAAGGCTGCTGGGATTTCACTAAAGACTTTGATTAAAAGAAAAAAAACAAAGAATGAAAACGCCTGTTTCTCGCCCCGCCTCTTCTTCCGTTAGCCCCGCCCCCTGCCTGTCTGTGTTTTATATTCATTTCTTTCTTTATTTATTTATTTTTTTTATGCTCGCACTGTAAAAACAAATCCTGCATCCTGATAGGCTACTGTGACTGTCTGTCTTCTTGTTCAGAGTTGTCTTTTTTTAAAATTCTAGCCCCGCCTCCTACTCCCATAGCCCCGCCCCTTTGCACCTGGAAGCCCCGCCCCCCTGTGTTTTCTCTGTGGGTTTTTGTGATTTTTGCCAAAGTCGTAGCTCGCTGAATATTTATACTGTCACTGTGGTTGATCACGCCCCCCCCGCCCCCCCCCCCCGCCCGTCACTGAGCTCACCGAGGGAAACTCTTTTTGTAACATACAGATTATAAATAGCGTATTTATATCTCAGATTGTTTTTGTATAAATGGATGTTGAGTCATGTCGTCTTCATGGGGTTTTAGACATGTGTGTGTGTGTGTGTATGTGGTGGTGCCACACTGGAAACAACCATTGTTTTGTATCAAACGAACAAAGAAGAAAGTCAAACGTAAACGTCTTCACACATTTATAGCGCTGTCAATCAAAGCTGATGCGTCCAATCAGCTCCACTTGTTTTTGGTTTTTTGGTTGTTTTTATTGTAAATCTTGTTTTAATGACTGTTTGGCTGTACTGAAATGATTTCCTCACAGTGAATAAAGTCAGCAAGTCGCTCTGAATGACTCTCGACTTCTTTTCTCGAGTACAGACGGAAAACGATGAAGTCAAAAGTAAATAAAGTCAAATGTTCGCTGTAAACACGAGGGGCGAGTTATTACAAATCGATTATTCAGCAAAGCACAAATGATGGGTTTTTACGAATATTTGTTTCATACAAATATTTTTTAAAATATTTGTTAGTTACAGGTCTGCAGTGAGGTGAGTTGTAGCTCAGTAGTAGCAGCGCAGTCGTCTTTGATCTGGATCAACAAACCCTGAACTCTCGATCAGAGAGAAGTGGTTTCACGACGGTGGATATGAACTTTCTTAGTTAACTCAGGCTTCCTGCTCTGTGCGCGTCCCCATAAAGGAGGCGTTTGACTCTTTTTCTGCACAAAATGGACCAATCACGTGCCGCCCGCTCTGTCAGGTCATTATGACGGAGAGATATGAATAATATAAATACATTATAACAGCAAAAAGCAACACTGTTGCTGCAAATAAGGTGAGAGATGATCGTGTAAATGTGTTAATTAAAACACTAATTCATTAATTTATGAATTAATTAGTAATTAGTTTATATATGTATTTTAGCACTGAATGCTTCTCTCTGTGCCTCCCACATCCAGAGCTCTTAAACTTTAAACTTGATGCAGCAGATTTAAACATTAAACTGTCTGTTAATGAAGCATCAGTGGAAATGACTTCAGGTTCTGGCTGAATCAAAGTGAAATTAATATTATAGATTGAATATTACCTGTAATAAATACCAATAGATTAATCAATTTTATTTTATTATTTTTGTTCAAAGTATTTCTTCATTAGTTTTTTTGTTTGTTTTTTTTCATTTGAAATACAATTTGATCTATTGTAACAAAATCCCATCCTGCAAGTAACCCAAACCTCTCGCACCATCACAAATATACAACATGACATCAAATCAATAGTAAGTCTGATAAAAGACTAATCAATATTCTAATCGGTGTTCTAATAGCTGCAGTAGCATCAATGTTAAGCCGAAACTCGGAACATAACCTGCTCTGGACCAGGTTAAGTTTGCAGTATAAGTTACCATGGTGATGTAGCAGGTTAAAGAGAGTTACCATGGTGATGTAGCAGGTTAAAGAGAGTTACCATGGTGATGTAGCAGGTTAAAGAGAGTTACCATGGTGATGTAGCTGGTTAACAGAGAGTTACCATGGTGATGTAGCAGGTTAAAGAGAGTTACCATGGTGATGTAGCAGGTTAAAGAGAGTTACCATGGTGATGTAGCAGGTTAACAGAGAGTTACCATGGTGATGTAGCTGGTTAACAGAGAGTTACCATGGTGATGTAGCAGGTTAAAGAGAGTTACCATGGTGATGTAGCAGGTTAAAGAGAGTTACCATGGTGATGTAGCAGGTTAACAGAGTTACCATGGTGATGTAGCTGGTTAAAGAGAGTTACCATGGTGATGTAGCAGGTTAAAGAGAGAGTTACCATGGTGATGTAGCAGGTTAACAGAGAGTTACCATGGTGATGTAGCAGGTTAACAGAGTTACCATGGTGATGTAGCAGGTTAAAGAGAGAGTTACCATGGTGATGTAGCAGGTTAACAGAGAGTTACCATGGTGATGTAGCAGGTTAACAGAGTTACCATGGTGATGTAGCTGGTTAAAGAGAGTTACCATGGTGATGTAGCAGGTTAACAGAGAGTTACCATGGTGATGTAGCAGGTTAAAGAGAGACACCTTTGTGACATTGAAAACCCTGCAGGCACTAACTCACTGATCTGGCTTCGTAGTTCAGCCCTCTGGTGCGGGGACCTCCTTCATAAGGTAGTTTATTCATGAACATTTATTTATATTCTAGAAAATTCAAGAATTAAAAGCGTAATAAAGGCAAAAATAGGATTTTGAAGCCTCTTTCCACTTTTATTCAAATACAAATAATTTTGCTGCCTCAACAGATACAGATACGGATACAGATACGGATACAGATACGATACAGATACGGATACAGATACGGATACGGATACGGATACAGATACAGATACAGATACACATACAGATACAGATACAGATACAGATACTGGACTCTCTGCACGTCCCTACTAGACAGCTGATGGCCTGAAGGTCCTGAGAAGCAGCTCCATGTTTGATCTTTAATTTGTGGAATCTAAACTAATAATCAAAGCGACGCAGCTGAAACTGACAAACAGTTTAATAATAACAACCTGCTTCATGTTTCAGGTTCTACAAACTGAGAGACGGATTCGTGCACGTTTATCTGCAGCAACATGATGACAGTGTTTACATTAACTCACTATATGAGTCACATCCTCAGTGATTGTTTACTGACAGTTTCAGCTTCAACATAAATGTTTTCATTATCTAACAGAAGACATTTATCAAAAAAACCTTTTATTTTAATTATTCTGACAATCAAAACGTTATATCAATCATATTATAAACAACTTGTGTTCGATGTTTCTGAAGTTCAGGTAGTTTGGAAGCAGATGAACAAACTCCGCCCCCAAAGTTCCTGTCGTTTTGACAGTAACCAGTAAGGTTTTAGTATCTGGGGGACCAGAACAGACGGTCTGGACCAGGTCCTGCAGCTTTATTTGAATTGATTTGATTTATTTTGTTGAGATATTTTGATGTTTGTCAGTAAAATAAAATCTTCACGTGACTGCCGACGCTTTAACATTCAGCTCAGAGGGAAAAACCTCCAGAAGGAGTTTCTGTCGTTAACAATGTAAACGATGTGATTGAAGAGACGCTTATCGTTTGTGTTTTA
>NC_089536.1:710384-717884 GCF_963924715.1 Thunnus thynnus | reverse complement strand
CTAGCTAACTGTATATAAAGTAGTGTAAACTAGCTCCACCTCCAGCAGCTACAACAGTAACATGCTGCTCTAACACTGATGCTTCACTATTAATAATCTAATGATGTCATATATAATAATATATCAGTCAGAGGGACCAAACCACTACTTTTACTGCAATACTTTAACTACATCAAGCTCATAATACTTATGTACTTTTACTGCAATACTTTAACTACATCAAGCTCATAATACTGATGTACTTTTACTGCAATACTTTAACTACATCAAGCTCATAATACTTATGTACTTTTACTGCAATACTTTAACTACATCAAGCTCATAATACTTATGTACTTTTACTGCAATACTTTAACTACATCAAGCTCATAATACTTATGTACTTTTACTGCAATACTTTAACTACATCAAGCTCATAATACTTATATACTTTTACTGCAATACTTTAACTACATCAAGCTCATAATACTTATGTACTTTTACTGCAATACTTTAACTACATCAAGCTCATAATACTTATGTACTTTTACTGCAATACTTTAACTACATCAAGCTCATAATACTGATGTACTTTTACTGCAATACTTTAACTACATCAAGCTCATGATACTTATGTACTTTTACTGCAATACTTTAACTACATTAAGCTCATAATACTGATGTACTTTTACTGCAATACTTTAACTACATCAAGCTCATAATACTGATGTACTTTTACTGCAATACTTTAACTACATCAAGCTCATAATACTGATGTACTTTTACTGCAATACTTTAACTACATCAAGCTCATAATACTTATGTACTTTTACTGCAGTCTTCTCATGAAGACGCCGACCGTCGTCTCATAACGAGGTGAAACAGACTCGTTCATAAAGTCGAACTGAAACATCAGGAAGTCAAACTGTTTACATCATTTAAATCATGACTGACTTCAGCTCGTTCTGTCAGACTGATGCTCTCCATTACTGCTGATCGATAGACGACCTATTGATCGACCTGATATTGATCGGTACGCATTGAACACACTCTGCCTCTGTGTGTGTGTGAGTGACCTGTCTCACCTTGTCTAATCGTCCAATCAGGTTGTTTACATCAGCTGCTTAGAGACATAAGAGGACAGTGTGTGTTTGTGTGTGTGTGTGTGTGTGTGTGTGTGTGTGTGTGAGTGTGTGTGAGTGTGTGTGTGTGTGTGTGTGTGTGTGTGTGTGTGTGTGCAGTCACGTCGGGCTCGTTAACCCACCTTTTTCCTCGTTAACAGGCCGATTGGATCGTTTGGAGTCACCTGACCCGCCTTAACGAGCAGAGAGAAACTTTAAAATGTTGTTCAGTCTGAAAAGTTTATTTAGTTTATTTATTTGTTTCATTAAAACATCAAAACAGAAACAGAAGCTCAAATCTAACAATTAAACAATTAATAATGAAATTAAACCCGATGAATCATAATGATTCCTTTTCATTCTTCACCTCAGGAACATGTTTAAACTCAAGGTTCACTCACTATTTCTTTTTCCGGAGCTTTCAGCTGTGTACAGTTGTTGTCTGATTGTGATCAATAAGACCCTTCCTCCTACCGACATGCCAACTGATCACATGATTGATCACATTAAGAGATATTTGTACATTCTAACAGGAAGCCTTCATTCTGCTGCTGGTATGAATAATAATGAGAAGTTAGTTCCACACTGAAGAGTGCAGATCAATGAAGATGATCAGGAAGTGATTGATAATCAAAGGCAGATTTATTCTTGTTAGTTTTATAAATATGAATAAAAAGTAAACAAACTCACCTTGTTTTAATGTTGTTATTTATGTATGATCCATATTTACCTTCCTGAACGTTTGTCCATCTCTTTAAACGGCATTTGATTGTCTGAAAAGTGCTTTATAAATAAAGTTTTATTGATTGATAAATGCTGCTGCTTCAGTAACTTATTATTGATCCTGATCAATGATATTTAGTCTGATCAGACAGAAAACAGGTTTTTGATGAATGAATTCGGGTCCTGATGTCAGCAGCCGAGTGAAGCTCTGTTCACGATGAAGAGGAGAAACTTTTCCCATCAACCCCTTCTCACCTCTGGATTGAATGGCTATTGATCCGCCGCTGCTGCCACGGCAACAGATAATGGTAAGACGGGGTCAGAGGTCAGAATGAAGAAAGAAAGAAAGAAAAAAGAAAGAAAGAGGATGCATGTTTACATGTTTGCTGAATGTTTACATGTTTACTGCATGTTGACATGTTTAGTGTGTGTTTACATGTTTACTGTGTGTTTACATGTTTACTGTGTGTTGACATGTTTACTGAATGTTGACATGTTTACTGTGTGTTTACATGTTTACTGCATGTTGACATGTTGATATGTTTACATGTTTACTGCGTGTTTACATGTTTACTGCATGTTGACATGTTTACTGCATGTTGACATGTTTACTACATGTTTACATGTTTGCTGTGTGTTGACATGTTTACTGTGTGTTGACATGTTTACTACATGTTGACATGTTTACTGTGTGTTGACATGTTTACTACATGTTGACATGTTTACTACATGTTGACATGTTTACATGTTTACTGTGTGTTGACATGTTTACTGAATGTTTACATGTTTAGTGCGTGTTGACATGTTGACATGTTTACTGCGTGTTGACATGTTTACTGCGTGTTGACATGTTGACATGTTTACTACATGTTGACATGTTTGCTGCGTGTTGACATGTTTACTGTGTGTTGACATGTTTACTACATGTTGACATGTTTACTACATGTTGACATGTTTACTGTGTGTTGACATGTTTACTGCGTGTTGACATGTTTACTGTGTGTTGACATGTTTACTGCGTGTTGACATGTTTACTGTGTGTTGACATGTTGACATGTTTACTGCGTGTTGACATGTTTACTGCGTGTTGACATGTTGACATGTTTACTGCGTGTTGACATGTTTACTGCGTGTTGACGTGTTTACTGCGTGTTGACATGTTTACTGCGTGTTGACATGTTGACATGTTAACTGCGTGTTGACATGTTTACTGCGTGTTGACATGTTGACATGTTAACTGCGTGTTGACATGTTTACTGCGTGTTGACATGTTTACTGCGTGTTGACATGTTGACATGTTGACTGCGTGTTGACATGTTTACTGCGTGTTGACATGTTTACTGCGTGTTGACATGTTTACTGCATGTTGACATGTTTACTGCGTGTTGACATGTTTACTGCGTGTTGACATGTTGACATGTTGACTGCGTGTTGACATGTTTACTGCGTGTTGACATGTTTACTGCATGTTGACATGTTTACTGCGTGTTGACATGTTGACTGCGTGTTGACATGTTTACTGCGTGTTGACATGTTTACTGCATGTTGACATGTTTACTGCGTGTTGACATGTTTACTGCGTGTTGACATGTTGACATGTTTACTGCGTGTTGACATGTTGACATGTTTACTGCGTGTTTACATGTTTACTGCGTGTTGACATGTTGACATGTTTACTGCGTGTTGACATGTTTACTGCGTGTTGACATGTTGACATGTTTACTGCGTGTTGACATGTTTACTGCGTGTTGACATGTTGACATGTTTACTGCGTGTTGACATGTTGACATGTTAACTGCGTGTTGACATGTTGACATGTTTACTGCGTGTTGACATGTTGACATGTTTACTGCGTGTTGACATGTTGACATGTTAACTGCGTGTTGACATGTTGACATGTTAACTGCGTGTTGACATGTTGACATGTTGACATGTTAACTGCGTGTTGACATGTTGACATGTTAACTGCGTGTTGACATGTTTACTGCGTGTTGACATGTTGACATGTTAACTGCGTGTTGACATGTTTACTGCGTGTTGACATGTTTACTGCGTGTTGACATGTTGACATGTTTACTGCGTGTTGACATGTTGACATGTTTACTGCGTGTTGACATGTTTACTGCGTGTTGACGTGTTTACTGCGTGTTGACATGTTTACTGCGTGTTGACGTGTTTACTGCGTGTTGACATGTTTACTGCGTGTTGACATGTTGACATGTTAACTGCGTGTTGACATGTTTACTGCGTGTTGACATGTTGACATGTTAACTGCGTGTTGACATGTTTACTGCGTGTTGACATGTTTACTGCGTGTTGACATGTTGACATGTTTACTGCGTGTTTACATGTTTACTGCGTGTTGACATGTTTACTGCGTGTTGACATGTTTACTCCGTGTTGACATGTTTACTGCGTGTTGACATGTTTACTGCGTGTTGACGTGTTTACTGTGTGTTGACATGTTGACATGTTTACTGCGTGTTGACATGTTTACTGTGTGTTGACATGTTTACTGCGTGTTGACGTGTTGACGTGTTTACTGCGTGTTGACATGTTTACTGCGTGTTGACATGTTGACATGTTTACTGCATGTTGACATGTTTACTGCATGTTGACATGTTTACTGCATGTTGACATGTTTACTGTGTGTTGACATGTTGACATGTTTATTGCGTGTTGACTTGTTTACTGCGTGTTGACATGTTGACATGTTTACTGCGTGTTGACATGTTTACTGCGTGTTGACGTGTTTACTGCGTGTTGACTTGTTTACTGCGTGTTGACATGTTGACATGTTTACTGCGTGTTGACATGTTTACTGTGTGTTGACGTGTTGACATGTTTACTGCGTGTTGACATGTTGACATGTTTACTGCGTGTTGACATGTTTACTGCGTGTTGACATGTTTACTGCGTGTTGACGTGTTGACATGTTTACTGCGTGTTGATATGTTTACTGTGTGTTGACATGTTTACTTCGTGTTGACATGTTTACTGCGTGTTGACATGTTTACTGCGTGTTGACGTGTTTACTGCGTGTTTCAGTCAGAAGGGTTTATGTGTGTGTAACTTGTCTGCTCTCAGACTGCAGCAGCAGAGTCACAGCTGATAAACTCTGTCTGCTTATCAATCAGCCAATCGGTTCACCGAGTGCGCCACAGCCGTGTCGCCGTGACGACCGGCGGCTGTAAACACAGGGGAGGGTCCCCGGAGGGCGGCCATGTTTGTTGATTAAACTAAAACAAGACAAACAAAGAGACAAAACAAACTAATTACCTGCAAACAAACCGGATCGACTGAGAGAGCTAACGAGGCTTAACGAGGTCACAGGGAGGAAGAGTGTGTGTGTGTGTGTGTGTGTGTGTGTGTGTGTGTGTGTGGTTTGTACGCCTGACGCTTACAGGATGTAGTGACATCAAGATAACGTTCCATCACACACACACAGTTGAATAATTGATGGTTCAGTGTGTTAAAGCTAAAACACTGTCTGCTTTTAATAAAACAACGTATGTGTGTGTGTGTGTGTGTGTGTGTGTGTGTGTGTGTGTGTTGAATAAAATATCAGTTGTCATGTCGACAAATGAATTATGAATATACACACTATGGAGCCGATCTCACACACACACACACACACACACACACACTCACACACACACACACACACACACACACACACACGTACAGAGACACACACACACATACACACTCACACACACACACACACACACACTCTCTGACCCACAAACCTGTTTTGTAAGAGACAAATACTTTGACTGTAGAGAAGAAGGAAGGAAGGAAATGAAAGTGTTCACACAAAGAAAGAAAAGGGAAGAAACTAGAAAGACCTCCACGTCTGTCCAGAATCATCTAATATCTGTGAAGACTTTGAAGCAATTTAATAAAAGGTTTCATTATATTGACATGTTTGATTCCAGTGAATAATTTCCAGAGAGCCTCATCTCACAGTGCAACCATAATCAGGACCAGAGGAACAGGAGACCCTGGTCCTGGTGGTCCTGCTGGTCCTGGTAGTCCTGGTGGTCCTGGTGGTCCTGGTGGTCCTCCAGGGACTGACTCATGACAACATCTTCAACCCAACAATCACCACAGTTTCAAGGTGGGAACCAATTCAGTGTTCCACCTGATGTGAAATATGGTCACAAGAGTTATGATGTCACAGTCAAGTTGACCTTTGACCCTTTGGATATAAAATGACATCACTTCATCATTTATTCCTTTAAGACATTTGTGTGAAATTTTGTCATAATTAACATATGAATTCTTGAGTTATGGCCAAAAACGTGTTTTGTGAGGTCACAGCGACCTTGACCTTTGACCTTTCACCACCAAATTCTAACCAGTTCATCCTTGAGTCCAAGTGGATGGCGTTCCTTAGATATGGGATGGACAGACGGATGGACAGCTCATTTTTTCTCTTCTTCTCTGTGTTTTTATGTGTGGAGGCATAAAAAGGAAGAGAAGAAGAGAGAAAATGAGATTTAAGAAAAAAAAATAAGAAAAGAGGAAATAAAGGACAAGTGTGTGTCCGGTCTGTCAGACTGCAGTTATTAATAACTATAACTGAGTTTACTGCACACAGACAACACCTCACTGTGTGTGTGTGTGTGTGTGTGTGTGTGTGTGTGTGTGTGTGTGTGTGTGTGTGTGTGTAATCGAGTTTCATGGGGTCTAAATATGATCCATGTCTGTTGTCACGGTGACAAGTGAGCGATTATCATCCTGCCTTTCCAATATCAGCCTGACACACACACACACACACACACACACACACACACACACACACACACAGAGAGAGAGAGAGAGTTCAGGTTAATCTAATGGAGTCACAGAGAGACGAAATATGAAGAAATAAAGAAAGAAATATTAAACAAGATGACCAGAAACAAACAGACAGGTCATAAAACAGGACTTCTGATTGGTCAGATGATGTTTGACGTTCAGTTTGAGGTCACGACATCTGATTAATCACCTGATCGATCAATGATCTGATTGTCGTTTAACAGTCTGACTGTCACTGTCACTACAGTCTAAATTTAATTCAGTTTTATTTATGTTGAAACAAATCATAACAGGACTTTTTTCCACATCGAACATCTAGACTGAACTCTTTAATGAACTCAGAGACTCAACATTCCTCCTTTAACAGCAGAACCGACTCTAGCTGGACGCCGTCTGCCTCCACCGGAGAGACACAGAGCAGCAGAATAACAACAATAATAACAATAATAATCATATTATAAATATAAATATGACTAATAATAATAATAATGATAGCAGCAGCAGCGGTGGGCTTCCCAACTCAAAATATTGTCCCATTGGGCCGTTTGGCGGCCATCTTTGTGGGACTGAAAATCGACATAACTTTTGAACGAGACATCATACAGAGACAAATGAGCCCATTTTTCTGTATAATTTTGACATGAGGAATTGATTGAGATGGTTACTGTAATGATTTTTTTTATCAAGTTTAGTCTGTATAATTTACACTCAAAATCTTGCAAAATGACAGTTGAAAAATAACAAAATATGAGTTAAATAAGTCAAAATAACAAGGAAAATGTTCCATGACAGAACAAGCTACAGAAGATGATGATTATATCTGGGTTCATATGAAATCCTTAATATGGAAAAAAAAAACCCTTCATATATTAAA
>NC_089536.1:635384-707884 GCF_963924715.1 Thunnus thynnus | reverse complement strand
ACACACACACACACAAACACACACACACACACACACACACACACACACACACATGCTGTGAATAATGAATGTGTGTGAGGACCGTTTGATTTCTTCTGTGAAGTAAACGATGGGGGTGGAGTTAACTGTGACTCACATCCGTCTGTGGTCGAATCAGAACACGTCACTGCTGGTTAACCACATGACCGCAGGCCTGTGTGTGTGTGTGTGTATGTGTGTGTGTGTGTATGTGTGTGTGTGTGTATGTGTGTGTGTGTGTATGTGTGTGTGAAACTTTCATTGCAGATTTCACCATTTAACCAAACAATCATATTTGGTGGGTTAGGGTTTAGGGTTTCTGCTGTTTGTTTCTCAACACTCATGAACATCACATGATACATAGATCAATAATATGAAAAAATAAAGCAGATTAAAAGACTCATTCACAGCAGCTCTGAATCAAGTGTGTCTCATTTCTCTGTTTCATTAGCGTTAGTGTGTCTGATGGCTCATAAACACATAAAATATTTTTTTTTAAGGGAAGCAATTTCTGCCACGTCCGTGTTTTTAATGCTGTGTTTATGTCACATTGAGTTACTGTAATCAGCACTTGCTAACTTGTAAATTGTTCATCATCAAAAAGTCAGAATTACATCTGAGAAGCTGTTGTTGAAGGCAGTTTAATTAAATTAAATCAATATATTGTTATATTTTTAATGCTCACAGGATCATCTCTGCAGTCATACAGCAGTTTTCTGACACATTTCAGCCTCTTCAGCATCTTTGAGGTCTCACCAGAATGTAGAATAAAGTCCATGTTGTGTTTGAGGTGAATGTGGACAAACAGCCTCCTGAGTTTTTGGGGGTTAATCCAGAACTTTTTAATCTGAAATGAAACCTGCCTCCACATGTTTCCTCTCGGTGCAGTTTCCAGTAACCGGCTGTCAGAGGGTTTCAGGTACAGCGAGGCGTCCGTCAGACTGCAGATTCGATGATATTTTGTTCTATAATTTGAGCTGTCACACCTCCTCCTCCTCCTCCTCCTCCTCGCTGGGTCATTTGTCATGGAGGAAATCACCGCTCAGATCTTCCTCGGCGGTAATATCTCTGTCATTCACCCTCCTCACTCCTCCTCACTTTTTTTCCTCCCCCTCTCATCTGTGAGCTGTGCGATGCTATCAGAGGAGAGGAGGTGACAGTCTATCAGAGCACCTCCTCTCTGCTCGGCTGATAACACTCCACTGCTTATAATGTTAAGAAGATGATAAGAAATAATAGTCTTTCTTTTTTTTCATGTAGCGGTCGGAGGCGACTATCGGGGCCGAGGAGCCGACATCCATCACCTGCTATTTATCAGCGCTGAGCGGCCGCTCGGCTGCTCCAAAGTTTTATAACAGAAAGAGAAAAATAATAACTGCAGCAGAAACAATTTGAGAATCATCAGATAGATGGAAGAGGCCGTTATTAGATTCAAACTACTCCGACGGTCAGCTTCAACTTCTCACGTCTACATTTTTATCAGCTCAGTGTGTCGAGGAAAAAATAAACTGTGTGATGAAAGAAGAGATTAAAGTGCAGTTTGTAATTTCTGCTGCAGAGACTCTGATTGGTTGGAGAGATTTTTGTCGAGCTGTAAACTGAAAAACCCGTAAGATCAGCAGTTTCACAGTTTCTCCTCAACTCATCAGAAGTTACTGTGGAGGGATTTTACAGTCAGTAACTCAGCTGTAAAGTCAGAATGATGCTGTATTCATGGATTCAGATAGACGGTTGACAGGAACACCAGGAGAAAACATGGGCAACCTGGACAATGAGAAGCTAAAATAAAATGATAGACTCTATGTAATATATTTTATTCCATTCTTTCTAAATAATCTGACATCACCATAGCAATATATCATTTTAATGCGTGTTTGTTTTGCCGTCCTGGTATTCCGTCAGATTGTTTGTTTTTCCCATGCCGTCCAGGAGGTGTTGTCTGTCTGATTCCATGTGAGCGCAGCATAACTACTGAGTCTGACATGTATCATTGCTGTTGTTGTTATTATTTGTGTATTTTAAGCTTTTATGACACAGTGACAGTAGAGACAGAGATGATGCAAAGCTCCTCGTCTTTAACATCCCTGTAAACATCAGTCGGATAGCAAAAACAGCAACATGCACATAAAATGAAAATTATGAAACTGAAGTCAAATTGCTTTTGTCAATCAAACACAGACACCGACACGCCCCTCCCGCTGATGTCAATCAAACACAGACACCGACACGCCCCTTTCGCTGATGTCAATCAAACACAGACACCGACACGCCCCTCCCGCTGATGTCAATCAAACACAGACACCGACACACCCCTCCCGCTGATGTCAATCAAACACAGACACCGACACGCCCCTCCCACTGATGTCAATCAAACACAGACACCGACACGCCCCTTTCGCTGATGTCAATCAAACACAGACACCGACAAGACATGCCCCCTGTTGGCTTCATTCTACTAAGACAAAACTATTTACAACACATTTAAAACAACACGTTGACATGATTTTTGACTGCAAAGACTGATTCAAGTCGATTTCAGTTGGACTTTAAGAACAAATCTGTTGGTTTGAGAGCTTCACTGCACTGAATATAAACAGAACGTAAACACAAACTTATAATATATTTAATATTTCTACGGAATTCAGAAGGTTCCATTTTGACATTTAAGTTATTTTCTGTTGAATCTACTTTGTTTCAAAGCTATAAAATTATAAAACCTGAAAACTTAAAAAAGGTTGAATACTTTTTATAGGCACTGTAGTAAAAAAGCAGCAGAAGTATAACAGTATTTATTTAGTATGTAGTATTACAGTAGTAGAACTGTGTTTGTGTCTTTGGTCAGCAGGGAGTTAAATCAACTTTCTCACACTGTCAGCAGTGCAGAGATATACAGTATACATGTACATAAAAGCCCTCAGAGACAGTGTGTGTCAGCCTCTTCCAGCATGATGAGTTGTGTTGTTGTATTTGCATATTTCATGTCTAATTACAGCTGTTTCCTGCCTCACTGTGTCTGACATCAGCAGCAGTTATTTGTTGTGTTCACTTACATTTCAAATGAATGTTGATTCCTTAAAAACAGGATTTCAACTAATTTACATACAAACAAAACACTCACAACCTGAAATGTTTCTCTCACTAATGACTGCTGACAGCTCCACTTTATTATCAGGAAATAAACACATTTACTTATCATGTTTATGGAAACTAAAGTCAGACTTTTTGTCCCAGTGGAGAAGAAGTCTGAGGGTTTAAAATATCAGACTCAAAACAGTTCAGTTCAATAGAAAAACAGATTCAGACTGAGAAACACTGATTCTCATTTCACAGTTACACTTTATTTAACAGGTCTCTTCATTTTATACAAATTTTCTTTGAAATTTGTCACTTTACACAGTATGTTGACAGATTTATATCGCTACATTGAAAGAATGCATACTAGCCTGACATATTATATCACATAATGTTTGTGATCTTGTTTATGCACATAATGTGTGTTAATACGTCTTTGTGTTAACCTTCCTGTAAACTCAAAATGAACATAAGTGTTTCAAATCACCCACTGAAGTATGAAAATGTGACACAGCTTGTGTTAGTTTGAACACCTCCTTTCAAAGTGTAACTTTTTGTGTAAATTAAATATTTTAATTCACTCTAAACTGTACATCATCATCATCATCATCATATAGGAGGAAGAAGACAGAGAGAAACTTGGGGTTTGTTGTTTGATGAAAAACTGCAAGTTAACAAATGTTTCGCACAAACTCAGAGTGACACTAAAACCTCTCTGGAACAAACTCTGACTCAGAAAAACAAGAACATTCATAAAATAACACTATAAAGAATTTTCCTCAAAACATTCTCACACAGAAAGCTGTCAGCATGATGAAGATGATGATGAAGATGGAGGAGGCAGCGGGGTGGAACAAACAGGAAGTGACAGAACACAGACATGCAGCTTTAAAAACACATCAGGAGACATTTTGGTTAGCATGTTCTGCTAAAAGGCTATTGTTGTTGTCACACACACACACACACACACACACACACACACACACACACACACACTGAGTGCTCCATTATCTGCTTGTTGTTCAGGCTGATAAATAATCAATGACTCCACTTTAGTGTCTTTCACCTCAATCGGATGATCGAGGTTCACAATGAATAAAACAGGAGCCTCGCTCTCTCTGACTGACTGACAGCTCTCTCTGTACATGAACTGTCCTATCACAGCCCCTCTCTAAATCATGTGACAGGAAACACTGATTTAAAATGATAAAGGTTTTATTAAAAGATAAATTCTCCTCAGTTCAACTGAGTCCTTCAAGAAAAAAGCACAACAGGTCGTGATGACATGTAAGCTGAACCCAAACGTCCGGACTTCAGTGAACCTGCAGACTTGCGGCCATTGTGGGTTAATTTCTGGGAGGTCTGCAAGTGCTGAGGTCTGTCCAAACCCACCATTCATCAAGTCCTCAAGGAGCCTTAAGCGGACTTTTTGCAGACTTCTAGAGAGTCCGCTCAGGCTGTAGACTTCACTCAGAAAACCCATAATCCTGCAGCAAAATGGAAGTGACGATGTAAAAATAAAATCAATATCCATAATAATGACAATATTGGGCTGTCTAAAATATTTACCTTTGATGACATTTGCTTTTTTTATGTTTGTTCTGTAGGTTAATTGATGTAGTGAGGTATAATGTACACACAGAATAACAGCCTGCAAGCTTAATAACGCGGATTTGTTTATTATAATCTGTTAGACTAGATGGGCAAAGGTTGGTTTTTGTCTGTCTACAGTCTGAAGATCATCAGTGAGGATTTAATGCAAATATAATGTCAGCAGTGTTTAGCAACTCATGTTAAGAGAAAATCTGAACTGTGTGAAACAGCAGAGCTGCTCATATCAGAACCATGAAAAAACATTCAGAAAACACCTTGAAATGAGTAACAGGTTCAGGAATTTCAGTTTATCTCTATGGAAGCACTGGAGGTCTTCACTCCCATCTCAGAACATTTTTATCCCCTCATAGACATGACGTGACGGCAGTGAACAAGTCATAGTATGTATGACAGAAGTCCGCAAGGGTACAGGGCCTTTCTCAATACATAGTACGCCAAATTAAGACTTGTGTACTTGGTAGTTTGGACTTGACAAGTTTGACTAAGGAGTACAAACTTCAGAGGATGGGAGGACACAGGTCACAGCCGGAGGACAGGAGGAAGGAATGGACAACACCCTTCATTACGTTTGAGTGACAGATGCCATGTCGTGCTGCTGCTCCACATAAAGGGCAGACAAGTTTATTTGGCACCAGAAACTTTTAAATGGGTGTTAAATAAAGCAGGTCAGCATTATGTGCAAAAAAGAATACATGTAAAAGACAAATATTAATGAAACAAGCAAGAATGAGCCCTGGGAAATTCAACAAAAATAACTTCAGCTGAGTAAAGAACAAACAAATAAAATCTGCAGCCTCCCAGCAGCTGCCACCTCCTCTCCTCCCAAATCATCACTATAGACCAGTGACCAGTTGTTTACTTGCTGAGCCTCACCTGATTGGAACGTACCATCTGCTCAGCTGACCACAGGGGGAGTTGGACTCATACAAAGCTTTCAAACTTAAAAAGCAACACTGATGTAGAATTTATGTTACTGTTGACAATCACAGTTTCCTCTGGGCACACACACAGAGCGATGAGTGCACCAAATCATACAGAATGTAATTTACTGCAGAACAATTTTATCCTTCCTACCCCAACGTGACAGAGCTGTAAATCATGATGATGTATTGATGATGAAGCAGACGATCTGCTCAACATCGCAAAACTTTCAAAAAGAACCATCACAACAGGACTGAAGCCCATCAATAAAACAATTGTTGACATGCATCAGGCATGATTAAGCTGAGCTGATTAAGGTCTGAGAATTTGTAAAAAGAATCTAAGACTTTGTAACTCTTAGGGTGCCCAAACTTGTTTACATGTCACAATGATGTTTTATTTTTTTATTTTCTTAAAGTTACTTCATAAAAATTAACTATGCATTAATGTTTGCAGAAAATGTGTTTTTTCCCATATCCTAGAGAGGCTGTGTTTATATCTTTTCAATTAAAAATTCACCAAAATGTGTTATTTGTCAAAGTGTGGCCAAACTTTTGCATATAACTGTAGCAAAACAAGCTAGTGAAACAACAAACAGAACCACATTCCAGCACATGCTCAATGGTGTCTGATATAATGGAACCTCTCTCATGAGGGTTACTATCTTATCACTACTTTTACTCTTTAGGGCCATTTCTAAACAAACTAACAGAGTGGGCTGAGACAAAAAACAGAAACATAAAGAATTATAATCAAATCAAAAATAGACAAATTCATCTTTTCTAATGAGACTGATCTGCTTCACAGTGCAGAGTGTGTGATGTGAAGTCTGAACAGAGTTCCTGTACACAGACACCTCTAAAGACGACATAGAGACACTGAGAAACCAAACCAGTGAGACCACATCTCAAACCCAAACCCAGGAAACAGAGGCTGAGTGGATGTGGTGTTGAAGGTGTGGAGGTGGACTGGTGTGTAAAAGGGGACTCTGTTGAAGGACAGTAGAGAATTTCACCAGGACAGTCCATATGCACTACTACTCTGTTTGAAACAGAGGAGGAGGAAGAGATGGATGTTTCTTTGTTATTGTGACAGAGGAACCATCATCATCAGAGCAACTCAAACTCCAGGACTCATCATTCCCTCCAAACCTGTGGTCAACACTGTCTCCTCCCCTGCTGATTCCTCCTAAACTCACTGATATATGAACCTTTCCTCTCCACTCAACCTCCCAGTTACAGTGACAAGTCAGAACATTTGTACACAGCAGCTGAGGCCAGGAATCAAATCTGTCTGGATGATCAGGATATGACTGATCCTTGTCTACACATGTCACCCACCTGTTGTTGTCAGACAGTTTGAGTTTTCTGTTTGTTGTTTTTTTGTCCAGTTTCAGTTCACAGGCATCTGATGAAGAGAGGAAGACACAATCATTCAGTCATTCAGCTGCAGGTTTACATTATATTAAAAAGTTGAACATGAATCATGAATCTGTGTTGTTCTAATGAATCAAACTGAAAACCTGAAAAAACATTCACACTTACCCACTAACCCAGACCAGATTTCAGTCTCTGCAGTCCAACATGGTCCACCCTGGAGAAAGAGACAAAATGACAATCAACTTCATACACCTTCACTCATATGCACCATTAAATAGGAAGCAGAGTTTCTCAGTAAGAGTGTCTGTTCATCTGTCCATACCTGGGAGTGTCCACCTGTCTGTCCATACCTGAGGGTGTCCATCTGTTACCTGAGTAATTTGAGTATGCTTGAGTCTCCTCTTCAGTCCAGCAGACAGCAGCTTCACTCCTGAAACCTGCAGGTTGTTGTTACTCACTTCCACTTCTCTCAGACTAGAGGACTGGGACCTGAGAACTAAAGACAGAAATGCACAGCATATCTCTGAGAGGTTACAGCCACTCAGCCTGAAGATATAGTAATGAACAAGAAGACAAATGACATTTGTCAAGGAAGCACAGAAGGAACAAAGATCTCAATGTATTATGACTGAAACGGTAAAAACATTAAGTAATCTAAATCACATGATATCAATGCATCAATGAGCTTCTCTGTATTAGCCAGAGTACATATTTATTAAGTTTCTCAACTCATTTAAGAGAATCTGTACTGTGATCTGACCTGAGAGTTTCCAGTGTACAGTGTGGACTTTACAGTCCAGCAGACAGCAGCTTCACGCCTGAACCTTGCAGGTTGTTTTCACTCAGACCCACCTCTCTCAGGCTAGAGTGCCTTGTGTTTATTTGGGGTATCCATTCCTTTTTCTGTGGACAGGTATTTTCATTTTGTTTTGTGTTAGTGATGTAACATATGCATGTCTAAAGCTGAGCCAAAGAATAATTTCCCTAAGGGGACAATAAAGTTTATCTTATCTTATAAGACATAAACCGTTTTTATGGTTACTGTATATACAGTATATTGTACAGTCAATAATATATGTTATTAGTGTACAGTGGTGTAACTGTGTTGATCACATTATTGCATCTTTTACCTTACAATGCAATAATAATAATGTAATAGTTTATGTTTAATGATAATTAATGGAAATAAAACAAATACTTTTCAGTAATCATTTTCAACCTGTTGTGTAAAAACACTCCCTAAAAACTCAGTTAGCCGGTTAAAGAAGGAGCATGAGATATCCAACTTCAGACTGACTTCAGCACAGAGAGACACACCTGAATCAATATAAAACATGAACACATAAAAGCTGTTGAGGCGACATTAACATTGAAAACATGCCACCATCATCTCTCCTGCTGCTGAAGCAGTTATTGCTCCTGAAAACAAACTGTTAAGAGAGAGTTGAATCTTACGGAAGCCCTGAAAGGCAAGTGAGAAAAAAAAAATTTCTGGAGATCCAATTTCTAAGTCTGATCTAAGTTCTTTTCACTCCTGTGTTTATGACAAACACAAGATTTTCACACACACAACTCATTTCTGCTTCTTAACATCTCATTAAACTAACAGTGAGAGCAGAGAGGAGTCATTAAAAACTGAAAACTGTCAGTTACAACCTCCCCATACGGTGAAGAAACATCTGCGACATGTCAGTGAAGGAAACAAAAGTTAAATAGATGAGAGATGATGAGAGAGATGTTATATGTCATACCTGCTGGATTATTTAAACAGTTATCAATAAATGGATCCTGAAGAGTTGGAATATTTCTAAATACACGGATACCAACAATATTTAAGTTACAAGTATTTTCTCTGTAATTTGCTCATATAAAAGGTAGAAATGTCTGTTTGTATGGACTGTTACATATTTTTGAAAAATCATCTAAGTTCCAGAAATTTTTTATACAACACATGTCTCAATGTTTGCAGACAGAAGCAGGCTGGGAAATGTGCCATGAGCACCTGGACTACTGTGGAGCAGTAAAAGTGACCTGTGTGTTGTCATTTTTCAGAGGTGGGACACACACACCTGTCTGCTACCTGGTGTTGTGTGTGTGTTGTTATATTTCATGTCTTTTAGCTATATTATACTGAAATATTTGTAAAAAGTAAACAGACTTTATACATCCAGTGACCTGAGACGCACTTCCATCTTCAGACTGACTTCAGCACAAATGGAACATGAACAGAGCAGAGTTTTTGAAGTGTCATAAATGTTTCAACATTTCCGCTTTTTACCTTCACATGAAACTAACAGTGAGAGCAAAGAGTTGGAGGTCTAAAACACTGAAACAGTCTTCTGAAGATGGAGAAAGTCCTTCATGTCACATGTTGCAGGAAACGACTTTAACCAGGAAATAACCAGAGAAAGTTTTAGAAGGGGAGAGCACTGAAGTTTTCAAACTGGCTGATTATTAAAACATAAATTCAGCATGAAACGGGACTGTTTATGTAGAACAGTTTTTCCTTTTTATGTGTAGATTTTCGTTGTTTACCAGACATCTCACTAATGATCCAATCAGTGCTGCGGGCGGGACTAACGCTGTTGTCAAGCTGCGCATCGGAACCAAGGAGGAGTAATAACAGCAATGGCGACCACTACAGAATGCTGTTATCAAGGCTGTTCTAAATGTTCTCAATATCGCCCAACATCATAGTTTGTTTTTACGTTGCTCCACGAAGAGTAGGGCAAGTCTTTGTTGAATGCAGATGGGAAAAATAAAATCCTTCTCCTCACCCGCAAAGCTCTTAATGGTCAGGCACTGTTCCTGTGGAACCATCTTCCAGATTCAGTCTGGGAGGCAGACACCCTCTCTCCGTTTAAGAGTAGGCTTAAAACTTTCCTTTTTGATAAAGCTTATAGTTAGGGCCGACCAGGCTTGCCTTGGACCAGCCTTTAGTTATGCTGCTGAAGGTCTAGACTGCCCAGGGACTTCCCATGATGCACTGAGCTCCTCTCTTCTCCTCCACCTCTCTATCCGTATACATTCATGTACCATTAATGCATGTTACTAACTTGGCTTCTTCCCTGAAGTTGTTGTGCTTTCTCGTCTCACAGGAAGGTCCAGTGCCTGAATGGTGGGCCATAGCTGTGGGGGCTGTGGTGTGGTCCTGTGGATGTCCTGCCTCCACTATTGCTGCTGCTATTATTGCTATTATTATTACGTCACATCTATATTACTATTATTGTTGTTATTGTTATTATGCTTCTCTGTGTTTCTCTCCAGAGTAGCAGCTACTGTACAAGGTACAGAGCTACCAAATGCTCGGACAGACATAGACTATTATACACGGGATTGTATTGGATGTGGAGAATCCCATCGTGGCAAATAAAACAGTTCAAATCAGCCTACCACGGGCACCTGGCACAGCAGACTGGTGATTGAACACAGGGCGTGTCTGCCAAGTCTGCAACATAACAATAACATAATATTAAAAGAGGCAGGTGACTAATAATAAATTATATTCAGTGCATATTCACTGAAGTTACACTGACGACATGGGATTAGCTGAAGAGGCACCCAAACCAGCCTTTCCTGGTGCTTCTTACTGTCACAGATAGTGCTGGACCGAAAGCATCAACTCCAGCCAAGATTTGGCCTGACATTGTCTGCCATAGAGGCAAACCCAGCAAGAAATCAAATAAGAGAGCACCAATGCTCACTCCACCACCTGATCTTTCATTGCATAACAGGTACAATCCTCTGACTAATATTAATTATGTTGAACACAGGGAACTTTATAACACCACTAGCATTAAGGCTAACCAAAAACCAATAAATAGCCTTAAAACTACTGCTAGGCCAAGGGCCAGAGGAAACGCTGCTAACTTTGCACCTGAACCAGACACTATTCTGACTGGGGACTCTATATCCATACATGTAAAACTGGCAAGGACTGAAAATCCAACCGTAGATAACACATCTGTCATGGAGCTAACAGAAATGTTGTCAGCTATCCTCTCTACACATCCAAGAAATATGAACATCTTATCCACACTGGATCCTTCAACATTCTGTGAAGGAAAACTGGCTCTGAGATCCTGAAAAGAGACTTTTCCCTACTACTGGAAGAACTGAGCGACTATCAACTGCAACATTTATACATTTCTGGACAAATACCAACTTTTGGGAAAGGAATTGAATCTTCCAGCTGACTCTTTGGCCTGACTACATGGCTGACATCAGTGTGCCTCACCCATGGGATGAAGTTTATTGAAAATTTCAATATCTTTTGGAAGTGTAAAGAACATTTTAAACCCGATTGGGTTCATCCAAACATCACTACATATAGACACCATGGCGCCAATCTACATAATGCCCCTGTGTTACTAA
This sequence comes from Thunnus thynnus, assembly GCF_963924715.1. NCBI lineage: Eukaryota > Metazoa > Chordata > Actinopteri > Scombriformes > Scombridae > Thunnus > Thunnus thynnus. The sequence continues at coordinate 696,506 of NC_089536.1, read as the reverse complement.
ACCCAAACAGTCTGTTTATAGATTGTGTGCACTTGGCAAAATACTTTCTGAGTTTTCACTGATTACGTCTTGTCATAGAAAACTACCTTAAAGTCTTAAACTTAAACAAAGCACTCAAAACATGTGCGTGTTGTTAAAAGAATGAATATATTGTATGATATTGAAATTACAGGAATCTTCCAGTATCTCAAAGATGGGACACAAGGATGCAGGTTTTATAAGAAACTAGACAAAAGAGCTCTTATCCATTGGTCAATCATCACATCACCCAATGAGTTAAGACTACAGAATCCTTTAAACATATTGCTGTGACAACAGAACATCCTGACAACTTAATAATAACACAAGATTCTGAACCCTCTTCAAATAAACAAAGGCCATAGTATTAACACACATACATGTGATATATCCATCCAAGAACCACTGTTCACTGATCACGTTACACATTATGTTAAGAGTTGGCCTACATTAATAGTGATCAAGCATATATGAAAGTACATCTAATTAAATGAATATAAAAACAAATGGTAATTAATCAAATTTGGGGAAAAAAATTGGATGTTGTTGGCTGCAGAAGGAGAGAACATCAATGTGTGAGAAGGTTTTGGTTGGTTTTCTCTTCATACTCTGCTGGTTAAGATGTTTCCTTCAGTCTGCTGCTGCAACTAAACACACTTTAAAGTCAAACTAACTGCTTTCAACAGAGCGTTTGGTGGAGGTTTGAAACCCTGATGTGAATCATTATCTGCTGCACGCTGACAGTAAATGAGAAGCCGAGCAGAAAGCTGATGTGATCTGATGTGTTCACTTTGTCTCCTGTGTGTTTCGCTCTGGATTCTCTCATGATGGACTCACCTGACATCAGTGACATCACACAGGTGTCATGTGTTGTATCAGCTGAGCTGGAAGTCAAACTGCAGCACCAACAGTTTGACATCAACACATCTGATTGTGTCCTTATAAGTGCAGTTTTAACACTTTGTTTCTGTCTTTTTCTTTTATTGTCACAAATCAAACAATAATGAATAAACTGATCACAGTATCATGAAAATTCTAATTCCATTTGGGGGCCTTGCATTCAAAATAAAACAAAGTGTAAAAGTGTTATTGATACATTAGAAACAGATTTATTAGCATGAAACTGTCACATACAATAAATGAGGGCTGAGTGAACATTCAGCAGAAACACATATGCTTTAAATTCTGTCAAACATCAGATTTTTTCCTTGTAAAAGAGCAAAACAAAGATAAAACATTTGATTTCACTCTTTTTAACTTTTTCTTTTATTCAATTTCTTTAACTCAAAAAGCAAATATTCTTAAAAGAAGCAATAACACATTTCAGCTGAATAAGTAGTATATAGAATATAAAATGCGATGAAGAAAAAAACAGATGCATTCAGCTGCAGATGTTAAACTGAGATTATAGTTTTCACATCTGCTAGGGTCTGCTAGGGTCCGTGTAATGTAAATTTCATCATCAGAGGGTGTGCGCATAGGCTCTGTGTGCACATCCACATACCTGCAATTTGTTGTGTCTGTGTGGACCTGTCTGCACCAGTCCACGCAGTCACAATGCTGTGTTCGGACGGGTGTGGACAGGTGTGGAACACGTCCTGGAAGCAGACCCCAGAAGGTAGTATAAACAGAACAACTACCCGTCCGTGGTGTCTGCAGGTGTCCGTGTGCTTTACGGGTGTTGCAACACCCACACTTTCACAGAAACATTATTCCATCCCCCACTTTTTCCTGAGGTAGTCATTGATGAAACAAAACTGAGTTCCCCATACATGAAAACCTATTGGTCAAGTTAGATTGACTGAACGGTCATGCAGCCAATCACAGCCATTTGACCAATTCACCCAGGCTGAGGAAGAGTAAACTGTTGAAGTATGGTAAAGTTACATGCCTGATCAGAGGTATGAAACAGCTATTAAACTAGTTAGCAATGTAGAATTTTAGAATTTTCTGTTGTAACTTTTTCTTATGTGATGTCTCAGCTCAGCTAACATTAGTCATTGAACATTATAATCTCTTTAAATTTAAAAAAAAAAATTTTATACTGAAGTTTGGTACGAGCGTTGTTAACACAGAGGCTGTTCAAATGGGCCGTGCTGTCAGTACCTTCAGCAGACACGCCCCCAGCGTTTCAGACCAGATAATACTGCTTATTTTTCCACCATTTGAAACCCAATTTTATATGCCTGGCGACTTTTTAATCATTCAAATTTGGCTGGTTGATTAATTACACATTTTTCTGTGGTGTGACAAATTCAGAACACATACTTTAATATTATTATTATTTATATTATTATTTTATTATTATTTTTATATAATTATTTGAAGGTACTGATTTGTTACCAAACCAGGGTTAAATTTGTTTTGCATCTATAACTATACCCATTAAATCTTAATGGAAGTGTAAATTTCCTTTAATTTCATGTCTATAAGGTATGTAAGGGAGTAGGATAAAGATACTCTGTGATTTTCTGAAGTATCATAAGAATAGCTATTCATACAAATAACTGGTTATAGGTAGTAAACTGCTACCAGACCCTAAATAAATTCTCCTGAGTTGTTACAGCTATATGGTCTCAATAATTATTTTATGGTAAGCTGAAGCAGTGGTTACAACTATAGTAGTAAAAAAAATTGTAGAAATATAGAAATGCATGGCATTAAATTTGATTTGACATGTTGTGGAGACTAGAATGGGGGCTGAAGGAGGGGAGTTGAGGTGCTCATGTCCCACCACTAGAACCCCCACACTTTTAAAATCACTGCTTCACCCCTGAAAAAAGATATAAACTCATCAAACAACTGGATGGATTTTTAAATGATTTGTTGACTCAACATTTATCCAGATGAGACCATAAAACTCTGGATTCATGAAAATCTGTAAGTAAAAACAGTTACAGCTGTTCACATGAGAGAAGTTAATGATGATAAAATAGATCTCCTCTCTGCTCTTCTTCTATTGGTCTTAATAAAGGTCTCACTACTTCCTGTTTTGGCACTGAGGCTGCAAAAACCTGGCTGAGACTGAGAGGAGAGATGAAACCAAAGATGATTTTCTTCTTCAGTGGTTTGTGTGGCTCCTTGGAGGTCCTACTCTGCTCCCTGGGCTCCTTACTCTTCAGCCGGCTCTCCTTCAGCTCTAGAAAACACCAAGGTTATAAGAATCCAGCTCAGTGTTCTCCTGTGGGCCTGACCTCTGCCCCCTGCTGGCCTGGAGAGACATGACAACACAGATCTAAGTTACTGCATCACTCCTCTCTTCAGTTCAATATAAACAGGCTGAGTGCTTCATTTCAACCAGTCCTCTAAACAACAAACATGTGTTCAGTACCTTCCGGATGAAAACGACGACAGCGACGACCAACAGCAGAGTCACCGGCAGGACGACCAATGTGATGATAAAAACGTTTCTGGAATGTGTCTCATCTGTTGGATCTGACGAGACACATTCAGTCATCACATTAGATCACATGACATCATGAGAACAACAGCTCCCATCAAACAGAAACTTTAGTGAAGTTAAATCTCCTAAAATCACTGAAGTGTGAAGCAGCTTGTTGATTATAAGTTCATCTGATCTCCTCTCTATGCTGATGATGTTGGACAAAAACAACTCGTGTGTTTACAGCTGGTTTGAAAGAATGAATGAAAGTCTGCTGATTGTCTCCTTAAAGCTCCTGTCTGGTTGAAATGATTCAACTGATTGTTAACAATCAACATCTTTACATGCAGTTAAATCAAATGTGATCCTGGTGAAGCTCTGAGTTCTCCTGATGACATTCAGCTCATCATGTAAAGTCCTGTTTATTATCATTATAGTGCTTATCTGGCTTCACTGACTCGTTTGCTGTCTTTTACTTTTCACTACAACACAGTTGTTATGGTTCAATAACATTAAAGAAGCCGGGAAGGAAACAGTTTACAGTTCCTTCATCAGATTCTGCCTCAGCTCTCTGTTAGTTAGTTAGTTAGTTAGTTAGCTCTGGATGATAGCGGAAGTGGCTACATTTGCCTACCCATGATCCTCAGCGACTGTTACTATGGTGAAGACACCAGCTAAAGTTGTGACATAACCTATATTCAGTATAACATTATATAGTACTGCAGATTGGTGGTTACAATCTGGAACAAAATACTGAGATAGATAGGGTTAGGGCTTCTCTTCTATTGACTTGTGTCTGCATCAAGTTTCTGTCTGCTCAAACAAACAAAATGGCTGCCATTCCTTTTATTCTTAGTGGAAAATGCAATATTTTAATATAGTTTCGGGAATTAAAAATGCATTTTGAAAACATTTCTACCGAAAAATGTGCAATTTATTTTCATAATATTCATTCAGTGAATGTATATATATATTTAGTTTGTCACTTATTATGGAGATTCGTGCAGGCTTTGTATCGTTGCTATGGTGATTCTCATGAACGCTGGTATCATAAAACCACATAGTGTTAACTGTTTGATGATGTTCTTTCAATGAAGAAACGTAGATTTTTACAGCGCCCCAGGGATGAATTGATTTCTAAATCCAGAATTTTAAGCTTTATGATTGGCTGACCGGAGGAGATCAGTTTCCCTCATGGTTAATGTAGACATTTCAATCTATGTTTCCATAGAAACCGCTCTGAGAGCAGGAAAGTTAGTTGTTAATCTACTGCAATTTTTAACATATTGGTAAGCATTCAGGAGGCAGTTTAATACCTGCATGATGTGACTGAACAAACATTTTGAATCCAGAACAAACAAGCTCCTTAAACACAGTTTGAAGTGCTGCATAACTCCTACTGACACTGAACACCAACCCACAACCCCATTTCTAGAATAGTAGCTAAAATATCTGAAATGAACCAACATCTTTACTTCTTCTTGATATAGATGATCTAGCTGCAGTTTAATTACTAGTTCGGCTTTACTAGATATTTGATATATTCAGTGGATATATCATTTTACGACCCTATATTTACAACCTATTTTGCAAACCAGAAGAACAACTGTGGTGCTGATTTGTATCAAGCTGCATGGCTCCAGGGAACTGCAGGGGGTTTTTTTGGGTGTTTTTCCTAGAATCTGAATACTGATTTGAGAGTAAACTGAGGAGTTTAGGGGGATGGTAAACACATTTGCATAATCAGATTTTAAATATCTAATTGTTAAATAGGTGAAAATTAATTTTAACCATACTTTACTGCCCCTCCAGTTGTTGACTATACTCACTTGATAGCTGAGGTCCAGAGCTCTCTATAACAGCTAGTCCCATAACTGAAGCCCCTTTTGTTGCTGAATTATAAACCTTCAAACATGCACCAAGGTCAAGGTTCAAAGGTCAGTATTTCACAGCAGGAGGCATGTAGAATCAGGTTGAGACCTTTCCAACAATGTATTTGCTTTAGCTCTATGACAAAGTTTTAATTTGCTGCTATTCACACAACCCTGGAGATTTCTGTATCTTTATGATTCTTGTTTTTGATTGATTCTATTTTTTCTCTGTGACTTGTGCGGTTCTCAGCAAAAACAGACTGGGAAAATGATCTGTTGACAGTCATATTGACATCATACCAGCGTTATTACACCTTTCGCTATAGTTTCATTGTCCATATCTGTAAAATATGTCACAGACATGAAGTCTCACCACTGTGGGTCGGCATGCACGGTGCAAGGAGCCTCTCTGGTGGGGTACTACCACGCGGAGAGTTGATGACACACGGAGCTTCTTTCTTTGACTTCTGCTCGCTTTTGTGATATTATTTCAAACCAGATCTACTGCCTGCTGTTTCACCTGCTTCCAGGCAGAGATTTGGTGTTATTTTCCTGATTTGGTGTCAGTTTCCCTCTTGAGAGTTAGTTTGGAGGTTTTTGGGGAACTTGGTGTTGTCGGGAGAGATTTTCTTCACTTGGGGTGGTGACAGCAGGGGTTAAACTGGTGGAATAATCAGTATAATCAGTTTTTAAAAAAAAGGAGTGTATGTGGCTGACACAGAAGTAGTCCAACCAGACCCCACCACATATTATTATTTATTTTTCAATATTGAGCACATGCTTCTTAACCTTTTTCTGTCTAAACTAAATATAAATTAAATTTATAATGAAATAACATGAAACATTCTATTATTGATGGCCATTATCAAAGTCAAACTCATTGATTGTATATAAATATTTATATATGATGTGCTGTTATGTGTAGCTTTGTATTTTGTATAATGTGCCCTGTGTGTTTTTGCTTTGTACTGTTTGTTATTTGTGCTGTTATATGTTTTAATTGTAAAGGACTGCAGATGAAAATTAGCCCGAAGCTAACTCTGATGCAGTGCATCAAATGTTAACATTTATGTTTAACACTGTACATGGTCCCAGTAAATACATTTCAATAAATATATTTCAATATACAGTCAATGGTCAAACTCTGTGTAAAAAGATAGAGCTGGAAGTAGCAGCAGCTGTCGGTGTGACACCGCAGGCCTGCGAGATGCAGCAGTTCAGTAACGCACACGTGCTGCTCAGGTAGAGGTAGACTGTGTGGTCCAGATGTCAGATGTTGGATCTTTAAATCCAATCATAGTCAGAGCACAGAGGACTGTGAGTAGCCTATAATGGCTGCCAGTTCAGACTAGTGTAACCCTGGCTACAATTCATTTTGAAATCAGTGTCTTTGTTAGTTAAAGATTGATGCAGTTGTCATTGTCCCGTCCAGCATCCACGTTGTTTAAATAGCAAATGCACTTCCGCCAATCAGTGCGCCCATGGGCATGTTGGTCTTAAAATGAGGTGTGGTCAGGCGCATTGTTGGCACATTGCTTTCTTGAGGCAGCAGAGAGCAGGTGCACTATTGACCAACAAAAACCTGGTCTAAAGTCAGCGGTGCAGTGTTTCAAGCCTTTTTTTTAAGGCGCATCATCAAGACAGTAACATGCGCCTACAGAGGCGGCTGCACAACACGCAGCAGCACACAAACAGCTGCTGATCAAGTCCTGATAACTGTGTTGATGATTCTTTATAAAATAAATATAAATGAATAAATAAATGATAAAAATTAACGATTTCATTTTTGAACAATATTTAACAAATATTCTTTGACATTACTGAGAGTACAGTGATCAGGTTTCCATATTTTCAGCAACTAAAAGCCTGCTGATTTGACCTGTTACTCCATGACTGAACAAAACAATTTTAATGAAACCAAAGCTGTAATTAAATAAATAAACCTTTTCAAAAAACAAACAAAAAGAAATTTGCTACAAATGAATGAACAGGATGTTAAACTGGTGGTCTGGGACCACGGGAGGGTCCAGGAGCAGCAGTGTGCTCGTTATGGATCATGCGCTTTCACTTTGCACACAAGCAGATCTGTTTCCTCTGCAGAGAAGCTTCCTTCTTACTATTTGGCAAATGCACCATTATAATAACAATCCAACAAGGTGCAAGCGCACCTGGCTTTTAAAGGGAATGGGAGACGACACTCTGATTGGTTTATTGCATGTTACGCCGAAAACACACTCATGATTAATTAAGAGACTAAGGACAACCCCATCGAACCATGTGCCTGGTGCATCGACCATTTTCCCACCGTTAAAATAGCAAATGTGGATTTGGACACAAACTAAATGTACTTGCACCGTGCACTTCAGACCGTGTGCTTTAGATTGTTAAAATAGGACCCAAAATATTATTGTGTAAAAATTAGGGCTGTAGTCTGCTGGTCGACTGGTCGATTAGTTGGTCGATATGCTCTCGTCCGACTAAATTCTCATCAGTCGATAATAATAATCTCCATTTTACTTTCATAAGGAGAAAAGTGCTACATCAGTAGCTTTCCAGGATTAATCCATTATTTCCTGCGGCGAGAGGGACAAACTAACAAGTTACCTGTGAAAACAACGGGGGTGTATTCAAAACACCCCCGTTGTTTTCACAACTTTGAACTCGCCCAACCTGATGGAGACTGCTGGGTCTAACTGTACTCAATGTTTACTGAGCGTTTACTGAGCGTTTACTGAATCAGTGTTAATTATAACAATGAAAACCCCCACCAGGCCAAAAAATATTTTTTTTAATTGAAAAATAACGCCAAATATCCATTCATTCTGAAATCAACAGCGTTTGGGAGCCTCTGTGCAGCGCTGAACTGTGAGTCAACCTCTGTGTTGTTACCTAGGAAACTATTGGTAGCGTAACTCCGTTAAGGAATAGGAGTATTGCGTAATATGTTTGCGTAGCGGGTGGGAAATAGCAAGTGACAGGAAAGTGACAGTGAATGCGAGCGGAGCAGAGGAAAAGGTTAGCAGGAAGTTGTCAGTCTGGCAGTAAATGTGCAGTACAGACTACAGTGTAACAGTTAATAAATATTAAAAAGTCACGTCTGTTGTTTCCCCAAATGCTGGAAAAGAAAAGGGGGTTAGCTCCAAAGTTAGCAACAATAAGTTAGCCTAACCTGAAGACACAAAACAGAGAAATAGAGAACGGAGAAATCTGTGGCTGCTGAGTTCACTGTGCACTCTGTCCTGTTACATCCAACCCCAAACCCTCCCTGCGACTAATCGATTAGTTGAAGATTAAGTACGATTTCAGTCAACCAAGATTTTCTTTGGATGACTACAGCCATGACTAGTTAAAACGAGTTATGTTCATAGACTGTATAAAAATATGGACGCAGTTACTGTGACGCCACCCGTTGTTTTCTGAAGAGCGGTTTTGAAGCTCAAAGTGAGCCACTCCGGTCGTCGCCATCTTGGCAGTGACTGAGTCCGCCTAACTCCCGGCCAATCAAAAATGGGCAAAGAGGCACGAATGGCTGAAACAAGCCACCTAGCGGCTGGCGGACCTGTCACTCAAAGCAGCCATGTCCTTCATTATAAGGCATAATTTTATGGCTTAAAAAAATTTAGACGGGTGAGTTATTAAAAAATTCACCCCCGTTCACTTGTCATGAAAGGGGAAATTAGCTTTAGAGACCAAAACCGTTTGTTGTACCAGGCTGTAAACATGTTTATTTCTGCTGTAAAGTTGGGCATTTTAACATGGAGGTCTATGGGGATTGACTCGGTTTTGGAGCCTCAAGTGGTCATTCAAGGAACTGCAGTTTTTGGCACTTCATTTTTCTGCCCCAGAGGTTGCCGCTTGGTTATGTTGCTAGTTGCGAGTAGCCATTAGCATTAGCATTATAGCCATTAGCTTTGCTGTCATACTCATTAGCTTGGCATTTGAAGCACTTGGCTAAGCTACTAGATCGCTATGAAACAGAGTATGGACTTGCTGCCAAAACTCCTTTGGACCACTGTGGAGAACTGTTTCCCTCCTGCTGGTGTGCTACTGTAGACTGATTTTTTGATTGCTTGTGTGAACAAGTGAAGCGGCCATTACAGTTTTAGGCCTCCATGCTCCCAGGCCACAACTCAGGCCTGCAACAGGGGTTTTAGTTACATTTCAGTTTATGTTGTGTGTGAGTGTGTGTGAGAGTGTAGGCCCACAGTATATTGTTGATATACATGTGTTAAAGATGTTATGCACTTGTGATATTAGAGCCTAATTAGAGGTAACAGATGAAGATTTAAATAGAGACCTGGAGGTAATAAGAGAAACTAATAATTATTTTGTGTTTATTAATATTGGGTATTATTTTCATTTGCATTCATTTTACTTGTGACCTAATGTGGTTTTGTTTTTTCTACTTGGACTAATAAATAACTACTTTGATTTCATGCATTTAAAGTATACTTTTAGTGTCATAGTTCATCATAGTTAATTCAAGTTTTGGTAATAACTGTTAAAAAGGGGTAGGTAAAATTAAGACACAAGATAAAAACTAATAGGAGGCATATACCCTTAACACGATTCCTTAATTTAATTGTAGGCACCGCCAGTTATTTTTTAGTTCCAGAATGAAGGAATGAAAGTTGTACAGATTGTAATAATTTACAAGTACAGGTAATAGTGCCATTAAATTTTAATACATTACATTTATGATGGTGATTTATGAATTACAATGTTTTAACTATTAATGTTATAAGTAAATAAATTATTTATTATTAGCAATTTCACATTTTAAATATTGTATATTTAGGCCTAGTCATTTTTAATTAATGTGGTTCTAATAGACTGTTTACATTGAATAAATATTGACTATCATTTTCTAAGACCGTGGGACGTTTCTGATTTGTGGGTACGTGTCGTCTAAGGCAGTTCTAAATTTGTTTGCAGAGTAAGAACAAATTCAGGTAAGAACATACTGATGAATCCTGGATTTATGTGGAGGTAATCAACACGCAGAGGTAATCAGCAGGGGCGGGAGTGCAGAGGCAAAAGCAAAAACACAGAGTGACAGAAAGCGCAGCCAGCGGACGCAGCTGCAGAGCCAACGGGGCAGTCCGAGGAGGTGAAGCCACAAGTTATACCCACCCAGGCGAGCTACACACGGTCTGGACAGCTGGGGCAAGCTGGTCAGACAAGGTGTAAGTACAGTGAAGCACAGGGTGGGCGAGGACAGGAATAAGGGCTGGTGTTGGCTCCCCACTGACGGTTCCTTTCTCTCTGCTTTTCAGGTGGCAGCAGTGGTGTGTGAGTGTGGAGCAGCAGCAGCGGAAGGGACTTGACAACTACTGAAGTGGACTAGAGAGATCAGTTTGTCAGCAGAGTGGCTGGACAGGCAGATGCAGCGGCGAACTAGGAAGGGACTCTGTGTCATAAAAAAAGACTTAATTCCTTTATCCTATATTTATTAGACTTTTATCTTTTTACTTATTTATCATTTCACACAAGGCCTTGACTTTAGATGCTAGTTTTAGAAACCTTACAGTGTGCATTTGAGTATTTATTGAATAATTTGTGAATAAATTATTCCACTTGAATCTGCTTTCTTTGGGTATTTTCTACTACTCACCCCTGTTAAGGAAAACCTACACGAGTCCTAGGCTCTCTCCTAGGTGGCGTTGTCACAACAAACCTCCACATGCACACATCATGCATGCTTCAGACCAGCGTACACATGCTTTTCTGAAGCGATCTGAGGGTGATGTGATGAGGTGGAGATGAAATATAAACTGAGATGGAATCTCTTGGTAAATCATTGTTTAGGTTGATACCCAGCTGCAGTGATTGTGTGAAAATGCCAATCAAAGGTGTATTTATTAAGGTAACAGCGATTAACTACTTTGTGTGATTAATTTGATCATTCCTTTAAATTACGCAGCATTCAACAAGTCAGTTTAGATATGAGCGCTGCAAAATATGATTACATTTATGAGATATCACTGATGACAATGGTTTACAGTCCATGTAATAAATAAACGATATGGACACTATAAAGAGCCACACAGCTGTGTGTAATGACAGCTGTTGGAAAACCTAAACTGCACTTTTTATTTCCAGTTTGTTTCACTGACAGCTGTACAGACTGGTGCAGCAGACATCATGTTGATATGAAAACAGCTGGTTTAAGGTGTGTCTTCATCCATTTGTGGCTCATTGTGGGGGTGGAAATGAGGCTTGTGCACGTGCACCCAGTTCCACAATGACTGAGATTTATAAAACGGAACCAGGTGTACACACAGCTTTATAAATTTGATGAGAAGAATGTCTCTGCATGTTTCTGGCTTTGTGCGTTCACATGGTTTTAGTCATGAATCTACAGAGTTTTATGCATCTTGTCCCAGGACTCACACACATCTGTACACACATCAGTTATAACTCGATATTCTACCTTTTTATGAAGGAGACAGGTTAGCAGGGCTCATCATAGCCTCTTTTCAAACTGTTTTATTCTTGAGACACATGCAGTGCAAACACTGTTGTGTAACATTAATTACTAAACTATGTGACCATTTACAAGGTGAGACAGGTTACGTTATGGCGAGTTGTGGCTAAAATGATGACTATTAGGTTATCTATAGCTGGATGTCAGCCCACTTCAAAACTCATTCCGGTGCTGCTGATAAAACGCCTTCCCTTAACAGAGATAGTGGCATTTGGATTCAGGTTGGCGGCAATTTGAAATTGAATGAAGCCCACTGACGACAGACAACCCAAAACAGTGGTCGAACGCGCCACAACTGCCCACAACACGATGCTCTTTCCTACCCTTCCACTATCAAAACCTATAATACCAAAAACTTTATTTCTCAAAATTGAAGGAGAAATAATTAAGACTTATGGTCCTAACAATACCTATCTTATTGTTGAGTTAGTAGAGATGTACCAAAGAGTGAACACAACACTGACATATCATCAGCTTTTAACTTGATATATTGAACTTGTTAGCAAACATTTGTTTATTTGTTTAGGGAGCAAACAACAAGTATATTAATTTGTAATGTAGTTGTTTCTTGTAAAGTGGATGTGACTGAGCTGCTCAGGAGAACTGCAGGGTGTGTGAGTGAACCACAGCAGGTTGCTTAAAGCTGCAGATTGTCTCAGTTTGAAGCAATGAGCCTCCAGGAACAAGCTAACTTCTCTACCATTTAGGATGCCGTCGTCCTGGATAAGTTTACAGTTCAGTCCAATGGAAACCAGCGACTATCACTGTGACAGAGGAAGGAAAATATTACTGTCATAGTTGATGTCACTGATGGACTTACCTGAGCAGGTGATCTCCATGATGGAGGAAGAGGAAGATGATACTGCACATTCCCTCAGTGCAGATCCAGACTGAACACAGTCAGAACTGATCCACCATACAGATCTGTATGAGGATTCATCTCTGCTTCCTATTGAAACAGCAGAGCCACAGTCCAGATCTCTGCAGACTACTGCTGCTTCCTTCAGGGTCCAGCCAGAGTCACTCATGAACCAGTCAGAGTACTTCACTGGTCTCCACTCTCCCTGTTTCACCTCCAGTGTACCTGCACAGCGACTGGCTCCTCCCACCAACCTGACAGGCTCTGAACAGAAACAAGAGAGTCATCAGTAAAAGAATAAAGTGAGTTTCATTAGAACAGAAATGAAGCCAAATCAAAGCTGCAGCTCCTCTTCTACCTGAGCAGGTGAGTCCAACAGCTTTGCCAGGTGAGCAGGTGCTTCTAGCTGAGTCTGATCTTCCACAGTCCAGGAGAGCAGACTCATGGCTTCCACACTGGAACTCTTTGGTCCACATCGGAGCCTCCACTTCTCCATAGAGCGCCCCCTGGAGGACTGAAGGAGCCCCACAGCCGAGCTCCCTACAGACCACCTCTGCATCCTGCTGGTCAAAGTCAGCTTCACACACTGAGGACCACGACTGCTCAGACTTCACCTCCAGTCTGCCTGAACACAGACTAGTCCCATTCACCAGCCTGACAGAGTCTGGAGAGAGAGAACCATCATTAGTTTGGGGAATATTTACCTGCAACATTCATACCAATAAAGCTTTTTTGAATTTGAAAGTAAGAACAGATTAGAGAGAGAGAGAGTGATTTGCACTTCAGGGCCACCATACAATCTGCACCGTCCAACCTGCAAAAATAATTAACCACCCCAACCTGACCCGCAAACCGCCAACTTTTTTTTACCAACCGTGTTCACTAAACACCGGTAGGCTCAGTGAGCTGTTGTTGGGGAGCAATGAGCTGTGGTTTTGATGTGAAACGTGTGCTTATTACGACCTTTGGACTACCGACAGAAAAAAACAAAAGGGGTAAGTTGTGTTCTGCCGTCGCTCTGGAGCTTGTTTTCTGCTCCTTTGTTGAGGTAATAATGTTTTAGCTGTGTGTGCTCAGGAGTGGGCGACTAGTCATTGCAGGGTGTTTTATTGTGAAATGTGTAGTGGTTGATGGAGGCAGCTAGTTGCTTCATTAGCTGGAGAGCTGATATCTGTAAGGTGTTTCTAGTTGGATAATGTGGTTTTTGTTGTGTTGTTATGCTGGTCATTTGTTAACGTTAGTGGGAGAGAGGCAAGGCACTCAGGAGCACACAAAAACATCACTTCTGTTGCATTTTCGTGGAAAATCTGGCCCGGGTCCTTCACGTGGAAATCAGTCCACAGGATGTTACAGACAACTGAGAAACTCAGGGAAGGTCTAATTTTTTACATCACATTACTACCAGTTCACTCACTGGCAATAAATAAACATTAATACATGTAAATTGCTTCACAATCCTACATATCGTCGCTGTCGGGCGGAAACCTCCTATCTAGACATTTTGTCATTTTTATTTTTTTTCATAAATCACTGCTATTGGTCACCCTTTACGTCTGTCTGTGGGCTTTACAAATATTTTCCCAATGAAAAATATTAAAAAGAGCTTGTGACTGAATCATGTTACTCCATTGGATCCTCAGACTGTCGCCAAAACCTCATAGCTCCACGCTGCCTCCATCTTGAAACAAGTGCCGCACTCAGAAGAGCGGAAGAGTGAAGAGGTGATTTGTCGTACTTCATTTGAGGTAAATAGTTCAATAAAATGTTTTCAAATTAGCCCTAGGTTGTTGTAAACTCAGTTAAAACTATGCAGTGTACCTGTTTATTAAATTTAGCTATTAACACTTATTAGAAAACTCAGTTAAAACTCTGTCCACTATTGAAACAGCGATGATAAATGAAGAAAGTTAGCCGCTAGCTTGCTGAGTCTAGATAGCAAGCTAATATTATTGATCAATCGCTACTTAAGATTGTCATCAGCAGATGTAACGTTATGTAACATCAGTGTTGTATAGCACAGATTACAGATGTGTCGTCTAGTTTGCTAGATAACAAACTTCTTACATCAACATGATGCTAATATAACCTGTTGAGGCAACTTAAGCTGATATGACTGTGTTTTTTTGTTTGTTTGATTTTTTATTTTTACGGTAGCAATGTCTGTGTCCCTGGAGGAAATGTGTGCAATGGTCAATGTGTCATATGAGGAGGCGAGCAAGCTACGGCCAGTTATAGACACAGATACAGACAGTGACAGCACAGATGGAGAGAGTGACAGAGCAGAAGACCCAGAAGTAGGGAGAGGTGATGCCAGCTCAGAGAGAGGATGAGGAGACACAACTGGAGAGTGTAGAGAGAGAGGAATTTGAAGTGGACACAGGTAGCGTGAATAATGTGTTAATGATTGATGAGTTGTATAGGAATTGATTTTACAAAGTATAAGAGTTATAATGAGTGTTGAGTGGATAGATGAGCACATTTCACAGCAGTAGTCACAATGGATAACAGACACACACTAATATTATTTTGTTGTTGTACTTTTTGGGGCTGAGGATGACACAGTTGGAGGAAGAATGCACAGAATGAAAGTAATTGGACGAGGTGTGTGCAGAAAAAGAGAAGAATGATGGGACAGCCCTACATTGGGAGGATCAAGGATGAAGAGATTACCAAGGAGCCCCGAATTATGAGACCAAGATGCCGGTCAGCTGCATGTGTGAAGTCCTCCAAGCATCACTACAGTAAAATTGGAGAGGCAGACAGGGAGAAGATCTTTAAAAGCTTTTGGGAGAACATGAACTGGGAAGAGAAAGAAATGTATGTGCGTCGTTTGGTAGACGTCACCCCAGTACAGAGGAGAAGAGCTCTGAAAATTCAAGAAGGTCATCTACTCTTGTTTTAATTTTGAAAGTTGATGGGCAGAGAAAGAGGGTGTGCAGGAGTATGTTTTTGTCAACGCTTGCAATAGGAGAATGTTCTGCTCTTCACTGGGTGCAAGAAACAGAACGTACACAGAAGCATTCAGCAACATGCCACAGAGGTGAGGCTCATGACTTCATGAGGAGTTTTCTTCAGGATCTCCTGAAGGTGCCCTCCCACTACTGTAGGTCATCAACATCGAAACAGTAGCCGGAGCCAGTCTGTCAAACCTGCAGTCGCACCTGCAGTCGCACCTGCAGTCACACCTGCAGACACACCTGCAGTCACACCTGCAGTCACACTTGCAGTCACACCTGCAGACACACCTACAGACACATCTGTAGTCACACTTGCAGTCACACTTGCAGTCGCACCTGCAGACACACCTGCAGACACACCTACAGACACATCTGTAGTCACACCTGCAGTCGCACCTGCAGTCGCACCTGCAGACACACCTGCAGAAACACCTACAGACACATCTGTAGTCACACCTGCAGAGACACTTGCAGTCACACCTGCAGACACACCTACAGACACATCTGTAGTCACACCTGCAGAGACACTTGCAGTCACACCTGCAGACGCACCTGAAGTAACACCTGCAGTCACACCTGCAGACACACCTGCAGACACACCTGCAGTCACACTTGCAGACACACCTGCAGAGACATTTGCAGTCACACCTGCAGTCACACCTGCAGTCACACCTGCAGACAAACCTACAGACACACCTGCAGACACACCTGCAGTCACACTTGCAGTCACACCTGCAGACACTCCTGCAGACACATCTGTAGTCACACCTGCAGAGACATTTGCAGTCACACCTGCAGTCACACCTGCAGACACACCTGCAGACACATCTGTAGTCACACCTGCAGAGACACTTGCACTCACACCTGCAGACACACCTGCAGACACACCTGCAGTCACACCTGCAGTCACACCTGCAGTCGCACCTGCAGTCGCACCTGCAGCCACACCTGCAGACACACCTGCAGTCACACTTGCACTCACACCTGCAGACACACCTGCAGTCGCACCTGCAGCCACACCTGCAGACACACCTGCAGTCACACTTGCACTCACACCTGCAGACACACCTGCAGTCACACTTGCAGTGACGCCTGTAGACACACATGCAGTAACACCTGCAGTCACACCTGCAGACACATCTGTAGTCACACCTGCAGAGACACTTGCAGTCACACCTGCAGACGCACCTGCAGTAACACCTGCAGTCACACCTGCAGACACAACTGCAGACACACCTGCAGACACACCTGCAGACACATCTGTAGTCACACCTGCGGAGACACTTGCAGTCACACCTGCAGAGACATTTGCAGTCACACCTGCAGTCACACCTGCAGACACACCTGCAGTTACACCTGCAGACACACCTGCAGACACACCTGCAGAGACACTTGCAGACACACCTGCAGTCACACCTGCAGACACACCTGCAGTTACACCTGCAGACACACCTGCAGACACACCTGCAGACACACCTGCAGACACACCTGCAGTCACACCTGCAGACAGACCTGCAGTCACACCTGCAGTCACACCTGCAGACACACCTGCAGACACACCTGCAGACAGACCTGCAGTCACACCTGCAGAGACATTTGCAGTCACACCTGCAGTCACACCTGCATACATACCTGCAGAGACACTTGCAGTCACACCTGCAGTCACACCTGCATACATACTTGCAGAGACACTTGCAGTCACACCTGCAGTCACACCTGCAGACATACCTGCAGACACACCTGCAGTCACACCTGCAGTCACACCTGTAGTCACACCTGCAGTCACACCTGCAGACACACCTGCAGTCACACCTGCATACATACCTGCAGTCACACCTGCAGTCACACCTGCAGAGACATTTGCAGTCACACCTGCATACATACCTGCAGTCACACCTGTAGTCACACCTGCAGTCACACCTGCAGACACACCTGCAGTCACACCTGCATACATACCTGCAGACACACCTGCAGTCACACCTGCAGTCACACCTGTAGTCACACCTGCAGTCACACCTGCAGTCACACCTGTAGTCACACCTGCAGTCACACCTGTAGTCACACCTGCAGTCACACCTGCAGACACACCTGCAGTCACACCTGCAGTCACACCTGCAGACACACCTGCAGTCACACCTGCAGACATACCTGCAGACACACCTGCAGTCACACCTGCAGTCACACCTGTAGTCACACCTGCAGTCACACCTGCAGACACACCTGCAGTCACACCTGTATACATACCTGCAGAGAAACTTTCAGTCACACCTGCAGTCACACCTGCAGACATACCTGCAGAGACACTTGCAGTCACACCTGCAGTCACACCTGTATACATACCTGCAGAAACACCTGCAGACACACCTGCAGTCACACATGCAGACACACCTGCAGTCACACATGCAGTCACACCTGCAGACACATCTGTAGTCACACCTGCAGAGACACTTGCAGTCACACCTGCAGACACATCTGTAGTCACTCCTGCAGAGACACTTGCAGTCACACCTGCAGACGCACCTGCAGTAACACCTGCAGTCACACCTGCAGACACAACTGCAGACACACCTGCAGTCACACATGCAGACACACCTGCAGTAACACCTGCAGACACACCTGCAGACACACCTGCAGAAACACCTGCAGTCACACCTGCAGACACACCTGCAGTAACACCTGCAGACACACCTGCAGACACACCTGCAGAAACACCTGCAGTCACACATGCAGACACACCTGCAGACACACCTGCACTACATACCTGTGAGTATTGTATTAGAAAATATTTTAACTGGTATTATCCACAATAGTCTTGCATTCAGTTAGCCCTGTTGCTGTTTTGTACAACCTGCCGTAACTTCATTCAACTGCAGAAGAATACACAGCATTAGTAGAAAGTCTCTGGTTGTTTGCAATGCAAAAGCTGCAATGCACGGCTGTATAAAGAACTGGCTGAGGAAGTACAGTGTGTTCTTGATGCAACAAACACCAAGTCTGTAAAGGTTAATGTTTGATGTATTTGAGGCTTGAGACGTGGGAGCGGAGAAGAACGCAGGCGAACCACGGCGGGTTGGAGTGCAGTTTAGTCCAGCATTTGCTGTCTAGTCATAGCCAATACTGTCCTCAATAGCCTGTTCATAGCACTTCATCTTTTACAACTAGACATTTTGGCCAATTGTATTCTAAAACAGGAAAAACTAAGCGCACACATAGCTACAATAAACTTTGTAACCAGTAAGTTGATGATATGACGTGGCCGTTCTAATCAATGACGGACAAAACACGCATCTCGACTTTCACTGGTCCAAAACCTGGTAACTCCATTTGAGCTTGATTTTGGTAAAATATTAATAATATAATGACACATTTCAGTATCTGACCACATATAAAGACACAGTATCAACTGTGAGGATGCAGTGTTCAATTATTTAAAAAACACAGGGTTTTTCCATTTCCTGAAAATTAAGGTTTTTAGACATAGAAGGTTTGAACCCGACAGCGACGATATAGAACCTTTAAGCTTTATTTTACCACATAAACCTCATTAAGATCCAAAATCTCTTTTGCAAGAGTGTCCTGGCCAAGACAAGCAGCAACATACTGTTTAAGAAAAACATGATGAAAACAAGTAATACAGACAGACCACTTGCAGCATTAAGAATGACGAATGACAAAAATAAATAAAAGGAAATAAAAAGATGTACAACTTTAAAAGGAGGCGTCTCTCTGTTATAAGGTAGTCACGCCCCCTCATAACTCTGTTCACAGGAGAATAATGGATGAAGCTACAGCTAATCTGAATTAGACTCCTCCTGTTTTCCTCTGTCAGATTATTGCTTTCAGCAGTAGCAGCTCATGCTATCAGACCTCAGCTCAGACTACAGTGAACTGTAATTGTTAATGCTGGTCTGAGGTAGGGATGCCCCCTGAAACCTGGTTCTGAATTGGATCCAGTATTAAACAGTTAAAAACCTGAGATATTTTTAAGGTCAGTACTTTTATCGGTACTTGAAGAAAACAAGGAGTGAGATTATTGGATGGTAAAATCTGGTTTTGGGTTGTGCTTGTTTCCAGGGAGATATTATTGAGTTCATATTGTGACACTGTTGTAAACATTGTTGTTGCTGCTCAACAAACTATATTTTTAAATATAAAATATAAATACATTATAATCCTGTTTTGGATTTATGATATTATTTAAATAATCATTTAAAAGTAGTAAAGACTCTTTTGTAATGAAAAAGAACTGATAAGGAGTATTGATGAGAGTAGTATTATTGATAGAATCCTAATGAAACTGATCACTAGTCTGAAGTCAGTACATCTGATCATCATGTTGACACTGAGCTGACAGAGAGCAGCAAACTGGTCTGTTTACACTGTTAATGTGAATGATTAAATATCATATACATACAGTATATTGTAACTCAAAACTACTACTACTCCTGCTTTCTCTTGTAGTGTGAATATCCTTAAAGCTGCAGATTGTCTCAGTTTGAAGCAATGAGCCTCCAGGAACAAGCTAACTTCTCTACCCTTTAGGATGCCGTCGTCCTGGATAAGTTTACAGTTCAGTCCAATGGAAACCAGCGACTATCACTGTGACAGAGGAAGGAAAATATTACTGTCATAGATGATGTCACTGATGGACTTACCTGAGCAGGTGAGCTCCATGATGGAGGAAGAGGAATATGATGATACACAGTCCCTCAGTGCAGATCCAGACCAAACACAGTCACGATTGATCCTCCATAAAGATAAATATGAGTATTCATTTCTGCTTCCTGTTGAAACAGCAGAGCCACAGTCCAGATCTCTGCAGACTACTGCTGCTTCCTTCAGGGTCCAGTCAGAGTACTTCACTGGTCTCCACTCTCCCCGTTTCACCTCCAGAGTACCTGCACAGCGACTGGCTCCTCCCACCAACCTGACAGGCTCTGAACAGAAACAAGAGAGTCATCAGTAAAAGAATAAAGTGAGTTTCATTAGAACAGAAATGAAGCCAAATCAAAGCTGCAGCTCCTCTTCTACCTGAGCAGGTGAGTCCAACAGCTTTGCCAGGTGAGCAGGTGCTTCTAGTTGAGTCTGATCTTCCACAGTCCAGGAGAGCAGACTCATGGCCTCCACACTGGAACTCTTTGGTCCACATCGGAGCCTCCACTTCTCCATAGAGCGCCCCCTGGAGGACTGAAGGAGCCCCACAGCCGAGCTCCCTACAGACCACCTCTGCATCCTGCTGGTCAAAGTCAGCTTCACACACTGAGGACCACGACTGCTCAGACTTCACCTCCAGTCTGCCTGAACACAGACTAGTCCCATTCACCAGCCTGACAGAGTCTGGAGAGAGAGAACCATCATTAGTTTGGGGAATATTTACCTGCAACATTCATACCAATAAAACTTTTTTGAATTTGAAAGTAAGAACAGATTAGAGAGAGAGAGAGTGATTTGCACTTCAGGGCCACCGTACAATCTGCATCGTCTAACCTGCAAAAATAATTAACCACCCCAACCTGACCCGCAAACCGCCAACCGCCAACATCACTTCTGTTAGATTTTCATGGAAAATCTGGCCCGGGTCCTTCATGTAGAAATCAGTCCACAGGATGTTACAGACAACTGAGAAACTCAGGGAAGGTCTAATTTTTTACATTACATTACTACCAGTTCACTCACTGGCAATAAATAAACATTAATACATGTAAATTGCTTCACAATCCTACATATCGTCGCTGTCGGGCGGAAACCTCGTATCTAGACATTTCGTTATTTTTTTTTTTTTTCATAAATCACTGCTATTGGTCACCCTTTACGTCTGTCTGTGGGCTTTACAAATATTTTCCCAATGAAAAATATTAAAAAGAGCTTGTGACTGAATCTTGTTACTCCATTGGATCCTCAGACTGTCGCCAAAACCTCATAGCTCCACGCCGCCTCCATCTTGAAACAAGTGCCGCACTCAGAAGAGCGGAGGAGCGAAGAGGTGATTTTGTCGTATTTCGTTTGAGGTAAATAGTTCAATAAAATGTTTTCAAATTAGCCCTAGGTTGTTGTAAACTCAGTTAAAACTATGCAGTGTACCTGTTTATTAAATTTAGCTATTAACACTTATTAGAAAACTCAGTTAAAACTCTGTCCACTATTGAAACAGCGATGATAAATGAAGAAAGTTAGCCGCTAGCTTGCTGAGTCTAGATAGCAAGCTAATATTATCGATCAATCGCTACTTAAGATTGTCATCAGCAGATGTAACGTTATGTAACATCAGTGTTGTATAGCACAGATTACAGATGTGTCGTCTAGTTTGCTAGATAACAAACTTCTTACATCAACATGATGCTAATATAACCTGTTGAGGCAACTTAAGCTGATATGACTGTGTTTTTGTTTGTTTGATTTTTTATTTTTACGGTAGCAATGTCTGTGTCCCTGGAGGAAATGTGTGCAATGGTCAATGTGTCATATGAGAAGGCGAGCAAGCTACGGCCAGTTATAGACACAGATACAGACAGTGACAGCACAGATGGAGAGAGTGACAGAGCAGAAGACCCAGAAGTAGGGAGAGGTGATGCCAGCTCAGAGAGAGGATGAGGAGACACAACTGGAGAGTGTAGAGAGAGAGGAATTTGAAGTGGACACAGGTAGCGTGAATAATGTGATAATGATTGATGAGTTGTATAGGAATTGATTTTACAAAGTATAAGAGTTATAATGAGTGTTGAGTGGATAGATGAGCACATTTCACAGCAGTAGTCACAATGGATAACAGACACACACTAATATTATTTTGTTGTTGTACTTTTTGGGGCTGAGGATGACACAGTTGGAGGAAGAAAGCACAGAATGAAAGTAATTGGACGAGGTGTGTGCAGAAAAAGAGAAGAATGATGGGACAGCCCTACATTGGGAGGATCAAGGATGAAGAGATTACCAAGGAGCCCCGAGTTATGAGACCAAGATGCCGGTCAGCTGCATGTGTGAAGTCCTCCAAGCATCACTACAGTAAAATTGGAGAGGCAGACAGGGAGAAGATCTTTAAAAGCTTTTGGGAGAACATGAACTGGGAAGAGAAACAAATGTATGTGCGTCGTTTGGTAGACGTCACCCCAGTACAGAGGAGAAGAGGTCTGAAAATTCAAGAAGGTCATCTACTCTTGTTTTCATTTTGAAAGTTGATGGGCAGAGAAAGAGGGTGTGCAGGAGTATGTTTTTGTCAACGCTTGCAATAGGAGAATGTTCTGCTCTTCACTGGGTGCAAGAAACAGAACGTACACAGAAGCATTCAGCAACATGCCACAGAGGTGAGGCTCATGACTTCATGAGGAGTTTTCTTCAGGATCTCCTGAAGGTGCCCTCCCACTACTGTAGGTCATCAACATCGAAACAGTAGCTGGAGCCAGTCTGTCAAACCTGCAGTCGCACCTGCAGTCGCACCTGCAGTCACACCTGCAGACACACCTGCAGTCACACCTGCAGTCGCACCTGCAGTCGCACCTGCAGACACACCTGCAGACACACCTGCAGACACACCTGCAGTCACACTTGCAGTCACACCTGCAGACACACCTGCAGTCACACTTGCAGTCACACCTGCAGAGACACTTGCAGTCACACCTGCAGACGCACCTGAAGTAACACCTGCAGAGACACTTGCAGTCACACCTGCAGACACACCTGCAGTCACACCTGCAGTCACACCTGCAGACACACCTACAGACACACCTGCAGACACACCTGCAGTCACACTTGCAGTCACACCTACAGACACACCTGCAGAGACACTTGCAGTCACACTTGCAGTCAAACCTGCAGACACACCTGCAGACACACCTGCAGAGACATTTGCAGTCACACCTGCAGTCACACCTGCAGTCAAACCTGCAGACACACCTGCAGACACACCTGCAGAGACACTTGCAGTCACACCTGCAGACACACCTGCAGACACACCTGCAGTCACACCTGCAGTCGCACCTGCAGTCGCACCTGCAGCCACACCTGCAGACACACCTGCAGACACACCTGCAGTCGCACCTGCAGTTGCACCTGCAGACACACCTGCAGCCACACCTGCAGACACACCTGCAGTCACACTTGCACTCACACCTGCAGACACACCTGCAGTCACACTTGCAGTCACACCTGTAGACACACCTGCAGTAACACCGGCAGTCACACCTGCAGACACATCTGTAGTCACACCTGCAGACACACCTGCAGACACAACTGCAGACACATCTGCAGTCACACATGCAGTCACACCTGCAGACACATCTGTAGTCACACCTGCAGTAACACCTGCAGTCACACCTGCAGACACAACTGCAGACACACCTGCAGTCACACATGCAGACACACCTGCAGACACACCTGCACTACATACCTGTGAGTATTGTATTAGAAAATATTTTAACTAGTATTATCCACAATAGTCTTGCATTCAGTTAGCCCTGTTGCTGTTTTGTACAACCTGCCGTAACTTCATTCAACTGCAGAAGAATACACAGCATTAGTAGAAAGTCTCTGGTTGTTTGCAATGCAAAAGCTGCAATGCACGGCTGTATAAAGAACTGGCTGAGGAAGTACAGTGTGTTCTTGATGCAACAAACACCAAGTCTGTAAAGGTTAATGTTTGATGTATTTGAGGCTTGAGACGTGGGAGCGGAGAAGAACGCAGGCGAACCACGGCGGGTTGGAGTGCAGTTTAGTCCAGCATTTGCTGTCTAGTCATAGCCAATACTGTCCTCAATAGCCTGTTCATAGCACTTCATCTTTTACAACTAGACATTTTGGCCAATTGTATTCTAAAACAGGAAAAACTAAGCGCACACATAGCTACAATAAACTTTGTAACCAGTAAGTTGATGATATGACGTGGCCGTTCTAATCAATGACGGACAAAACACGCATCTCGACTTTCACTGGTCCAAAACCTGGTAACTCTATTTGAGCTTGATTTTGGTAAAATATGAATAATATAATGACACATTTCAGTATCTGACCACATATAAAGACACAGTATCAACTGTGAGGATGCAGTGTTCAATTATTTAAAAAACACAGGGTTTTTCATTTCCTGAAAATTAAGGTTTTTAGACATAGAAGGTTTGAACCCGACAGCAACGATATAGAACCTTTAATCTTTATTTTACCACATAAACCTCATTAAGATCCAAAATCTCTTTTGCAAGAGTGTCCTGGCCAAGACAAGCAGCAACATACTGTTTAAGAAAAACATGATGAAAACAAGTAATACAGACAGACCACTTGCAGCATTAAGAATGACGAATGACAAAAATAAATAAAAGGAAATAAAAAGATGTACAACTTTAAAAGGAGGTGTCTCTCTGTTATAAGGTAGTCACGCCCCCTCATAACTCTGTTCACAGGAGAATAATGGATGAAGCTACAGCTAATCTGAATTAGACTCCTCCTGTTTTCCTCTGTCAGATTATTGCTTTCAGCAGTAGCAGCTCATGCTATCAGACCTCAGCTCAGACTACAGTGAACTGTAATTGTTAATGCTGGTCTGAGGTAGGGATGCCCCCTGAAACCTGGTTCTGAATTGGATCCAGTATTAAACAGTTAAAAACCTGAGATAAAAATATAAATACATTATAATCCTGTTCTGGATTTATGATATTATTTAAATAATCATTTAAAAGTAGTAAAGATTATTTTGTAATGAAAAAGAACTGATAAGGAGTATTGATGAGAGTAGTATTATTGATAGAATCCTAATGAAACTGATCACTAGTGTGAAGTCAGTACATCTGATCATCATGTTGACACTGAGCTGACAGAGAGCAGCAAACTGGTCTGTTTACACTGTTAATGTGAATGATTAAATATCATATACATACAGTATATTGTAACTCAAAACTACTACTACTCCTGCTTTCTCTTGTAGTGTGAATATCCTTAAAGCTGCAGGTTGTCTCAGTTTGAAGCAATGAGCCTCCAGGAACAAGCTAACTTCTCTACCCTTTAGGATGCCGTCGTCCTGGATAAGTTTACAGTTCAGTCCAATGGAAACCAGCAACTATCACTGTGACAGAGGAAGGAAAATATTACTGTCATAGATGATGTCACTGATGGACTTACCTGAGCAGGTGATCTCCATGATGGAGGAAGAGTAACTTGATGATGATGATGCACAGTCCCTCAGTGTAGATCCAGACCAAACACAGTCACGATTGATCCTCCATAAAGATAAGTATGAATATTCATCTCTGCTTCCTGTTGAAACAGCAGAGCCACAGTCCAGATCTCTGCAGACTACTGCTGCTTCCTTCAGGGTCCAGTCAGAGTCCTCCACTGGTCTCCACTCTCCCCGTTTCACCTCCAGAGTACCTGCACAGCGACTGGCTCCTCCCACCAACCTGACAGGCTCTGAACAGAAACAAGAGAGTCATCAGTAAAAGAATAAAGTGAGTTTCATTAGAACAGAAATGAAGCCAAATCAAAGCTGCAGCTCCTCTTCTACCTGAGCAGGTGAGTCCAACAGCTTTGCCAGGTGAGCAGATGCTTCTAGCTGAGTCTGATCTTCCACAGTCCAGGAGAGCAGACTCATTGCCTCCACACTGGAACTCTTTGGTCCACATCGGAGCCTCCACTTCTCCATAGAGCGCCCCCTGGAGGACTGAAGGAGCCCCACAGCCGAGCTCCCTACAGACCACCTCTGCATCCTGCTGGTCAAAGTCAGCTTCACACACTGAGGACCACGACTGCTCAGACTTCACCTCCAGTCTGCCTGAACACAGACTATTCCCATTCACCAGCCTGACAGAGTCTGGAGAGAGAGAACCATCATTAGTTTGGGGATTATTTACCTGCAACATTCATACCAATAAAGCTTTTTTGAATTTGAAAGTAAGAACAGATTAGAGAGAGAGAGAGTGATTTGCACTTCAGGGCCACCATACAATCTGCATCGTCCAACCTGCAAAAATAATTAACCACCCCAACCTGACCCGCAAACCGCCAACCGCCAACATCACTTCTGTTAGATTTTCATGGAAAATCTGGCCCGGGTCCTTCATGTAGAAATCAGTCCACAGGATGTTACAGACAACTGAGAAACTCAGGGAAGGTCTAATTTTTTACATTACATTACTACCAGTTCACTCACTGGCAATAAATAAACATTAATACATGTAAATTGCTTCACAATCCTACATATCGTCGCTGTCGGGCGGAAACCTCGTATCTAGACATTTCGTCATTTATTTATTTTTCATAAATCACTGCTATTGGTCACCCTTTACGTCTGTCTGTGGGCTTTACAAATATTTTCCCAATGAAAAATATTAAAAAGAGCTTGTGACTGAATCTTGTTACTCCATTGGATCCTCAGACTGTCGCCAAAACCTCATAGCTCCACGCCGCCTCCATCTTGAAACAAGTGCCGCACTCAGAAGAGCGGAGGAGCGAAGAGGTGATTTTGTCATACTTCGTTTGAGGTAAATAGTTCAATAAAATGTTTTCAAATTAGCCCTAGGTTGTTGTAAACTCAGTTAAAACTATGCAGTGTACCTGTTTATTAAATTTAGCTATTAACACTTATTAGAAAACTCAGTTAAAACTCTGTCCACTATTGAAACAGCGATGATAAATGAAGAAAGTTAGCCGCTAGCTTGCTGAGTCTAGATAGCAAGCTAATATTATCGATCAATCGCTACTTAAGATTGTCATCAGCAGATGTAACGTTATGTAACATCAGTGTTGTATAGCACAGATTACAGATGTGTCGTCTAGTTTGCTAGATAACAAACTTCTTACATCAACATGATGCTAATATAACCTGTTGAGGCAACTTAAGCTGATATGACTGTGTTTTTGTTTGTTTGATTTTTTATTTTTACGGTAGCAATGTCTGTGTCCCTGGAGGAAATGTGTGCAATGGTCAATGTGTCATATGAGGAGGCGAGCAAGCTACGGCCAGTTATAGACACAGATACAGACAGTGACAGCACAGATGGAGAGAGTGACAGAGCAGAAGACCCAGAAGTAGGGAGAGGTGATGCCAGCTCAGAGAGAGGATGAGGAGACACAACTGGAGAGTGTAGAGAGAGAGGAATTTGAAGTGGACACAGGTAGCGTGAATAATGTGATAATGATTGATGAGTTGTATAGGAATTGATATTACAAAGTATAAGAGTTATAATGAGTGTTGAGTGGATAGATGAGCACATTTCACAGCAGTAGTCACAATGGATAACAGACACACACTAATATTATTTTGTTGTTGTACTTTTTGGGGCTGAGGATGACACAGTTGGAGGAAGAAAGCACAGAATGAAAGTAATTGGACGAGGTGTGTGCAGAAAAAGAGAGGAATGATGGGACAGCCCTACATTGGGAGGATCAAGGATGAAGAGATTACCAAGGAGCCCCGACTTATGAGACCAAGATGCCGGTCAGCTGCGTGTGTGAAGTCCTCCAAGCATCACTACAGTAAAATTGGAGAGGCAGACAGGGAGAAGATCTTTAAAAGCTTTTGGGAGAACATGAACTGGGAGGAGAAACGAATGTATGTGCGTCGTTTGGTAGACGTCACCCCAGTACAGAGGAGAAGAGCTCTGAAAATTCAAGAAGGTCATCTACTCTTGTTTTCATTTTGAAAGTTGATGGGCAGACAAAGAGGGTGTGCAGGAGTATGTTTTTGTCAACGCTTGCAATAGGAGAATGTTCTGCTCTTCACTGGGTGCAAGACACAGAACGTACACAGAAGCATTCAGCAACATGCCACAGAGGTGAGGCTCATGACTTCATGAGGAGTTTTCTTCAGGATCTCCTGAAGGTGCCCTCCCACTACTGTAGGTCATCAACATCGAAACAGTAGCTGGAGCCAGTCTGTCAAACCTGCAGTCGCACCTGCAGTCGCACCTGCAGACACACCTGCAGACACACCTGCAGTCACACCTGCAGTCGCACCTGCAGTCGCACCTGCAGACACACCTGCAGACACACCTGCAGTCACACTTGCAGTCACACCTGCAGACACACCTGCAGTCACACTTGCAGTCACACCTGCAGAGACACTTGCAGTCACACCTGCAGACGCACCTGAAGTAACACCTGCAGTCACACCTACAGACACACCTGCAGAGACACTTGCAGTCACACTTGCAGTCAAACCTGCAGACACACCTGCAGACACACCTGCAGAGACATTTGCAGTCACACCTGCAGTCACACCTGCAGTCAAACCTGCAGACACACCTGCAGACACACCTGCAGAGACACTTGCAGTCACACCTGCAGACACACCTGCAGACACACCTGCAGTCACACCTGCAGTCGCACCTGCAGTCGCACCTGCAGCCACACCTGCAGACACACCTGCAAACACACCTGCAGTCGCACCTGCAGTTGCACCTGCAGACACACCTGCAGTCGCACCTGCAGCCACACCTGCAGTCACACTTGCACTCACACCTGCAGACACACCTGCAGTCACACTTGCAGTCACACCTGTAGACACACCTGCAGTAACACCGGCAGTCACACCTGCAGACACATCTGTAGTCACACCTGCAGTCACACCTGCAGACGCACCTGCAGACACAACTGCAGACACACCTGCAGTCACACATGCAGTCACACCTGCAGACACATCTGTAGTCACACCTGCAGAGACACTTGCAGTCACACCTGCAGACGCACCTGCAGTCACACCTGCAGACACAACTGCAGACACACCTGCAGTCACACCTGCAGAAACACCTGCAGAAACACCTGCAGTCACACATGCAGACACACCTGCAGACACACCTGCACTACATACCTGTGAGTATTGTATTAGAAAATATTTTAACTAGTATTATCCACAATAGTCTTGCATTCAGTTAGCCCTGTTGCTGTTTTGTACAACCTGCCGTAACTTCAATCAACTGCAGAAGAATACACAGCATTAGTAGAAAGTCTCTGGTTGTTTGCAATGCAAAAGCTGCAATGCACGGCTGTATAAAGAACTGGCTGAGGAACTACAGTGTGTTCTTGATGCAACAAACACCAAGTCTGTAAAGGTTAATGTTTGATGTATTTGAGGCTTGAGACATGGGAGCGGAGAAGAACGCAGGCGAACCACGGCGGGTTGGAGTGCAGTTTAGTCCAGCATTTGCTGTCTAGTCATAGCCAATACTGTCCTCAATAGCCTGTTCATAGCACTTCATCTTTTACAACTAGACATTTTGGCCAATTGTATTCTAAAACAGGAAAAACTAAGCGCACACATAGCTACAATAAACTTTGTAACCAGTAAGTTGATGATATGACGTGGCCGTTCTAATCAATGACGGACAAAACACGCATCTCGACTTTCACTGGTCCAAAACCTGGTAACTCCATTTGAGCTTGATTTTGGTAAAATATTAATAATATAATGACACATTTCAGTATCTGACCACATATAAAGACACAGTATCAACTGTGAGGATGCAGTGTTCAATTATTTAAAAAACACAGGGTTTTTCCATTTCCTGAAAATTAAGGTTTTTAGACATAGAAGGTTTGAACCCGACAGCGACGATATAGAACCTTTAAGCTTTATTTTACCACATAAACCTCATTAAGATCCAAAATCTCTTTTGCAAGAGTGTCCTGGCCAAGACAAGCAGCAACATACTGTTTAAGAAAAACATGATGAAAACAAGTAATACAGACAGACCACTTGCAGCATTAAGAATGAGGAATGACAAAAATAAATAAAAGGAAATAAATATGTACAACTTTAAAAGGAGGCGTCTCTCTGTTATAAGGTAGTCACGCCCCCTCATAACTCTGTTCACAGGAGAATAATGGATGAAGCTACAGCTAATCTGAATTAGACTCCTCCTGTTTTCCTCTGTCAGATTATTGCTTTCAGCAGTAGCAGCTCATGCTATCAGACCTCAGCTCAGACTACAGTGAACTGTAATTGTTAATGCTGGTCTGAGGTAGGGATGCCCCCTGAAACCTGGTTCTGAATTGGATCCAGTATTAAACAGTTAAAAACCTGAGATAAAAATATAAATACATTATAATCCTGTTCTGGATATATGATATTATTTAAATAATCATTTAAAAGTAGTAAAGATTATTTTGTAATGAAAAAGAACTGATAAGGAGTATTGATGAGAGTAGTATTATTGATAGAATCCTAAAGAAACTGATCACTAGTCTGAAGTCAGTACATCTGATCATCATGTTGACACTGAGCTGACAGAGAGCAGCAAACTGGTCTGTTTACACTGTTAATGTGAATGATTAAATATCATATACATACAGTGTATTGTAACTCAAAACTACTACTACTCCTGCTTTCTCTTGTAGTGTGAATATCCTTAAAGCTGCAGATTGTCTCAGTTTGAAGCAATGAGCCTCCAGGAACAAGCTAACTTCTCTACCCTTTAGGATGCCGTCGTCCTGGATAAGTTTACAGTTCAGTCCAATGGAAACCAGCGACTATCACTGTGACAGAGGAAGGAAAATATTACTGTCATAGATGATGTCACTGATGGACTTACCTGAGCAGGTGATCTCCATGATGGAGGAAGAGTAACTTGATGATGATGCACAGTCCCTCAGTGTAGATCCAGACCGAACACAGTCACGATTGATCCTCCATAAAGATAAGTATGAATATTCATCTCTGCTTCCTGTTGAAACAGCAGAGCCACAGTCCAGATCTCTGCAGACTACTGCTGCTTCCTTCAGGGTCCACTCAGAGTCCTCCACTGGTCTCCACTCTCCCCGTTTCACCTCCAGAGTACCTGCACAGCGACTGGCTCCTCCCACCAACCTGACAGGCTCTGAACAGAAACAAGAGGGTCATCAGTAAAAGAATAAAGTGAGTTTCATTAGAACAGAAATGAAGCCAAATCAAAGCTGCAGCTCCTCTTCTACCTGAGCAGGTGAGTCCAACAGCTTTGCCAGGTGAGCAGATGCTTCTAGCTGAGTCTGATCTTCCACAGTCCAGGAGAGCAGACTCATGGCCTCCACACTGGAACTCTTTGGTCCACATCGGAGCCTCCACTTCTCCATAGAGCGCCCCCTGGAGGACTGAAGGAGCCCCACAGCCGAGCTCCCTACAGACCACCTCTGCATCCTGCTGGTCAAAGTCAGCTTCACACACTGAGGACCACGACTGCTCAGACTTCACCTCCAGTCTGCCTGAACACAGACTAGTCCCATTCACCAGCCTGACAGAGTCTGGAGAGAGAGAACCATCATTAGTTTGGGGAATATTTACCTGCAACATTCATATCAATAAAGCTTTTTTGAATTTGAAAGTAAGAACAGATTAGAGAGAGAGAGAGTGATTTGCACTTCAGGGCCACCATACAATCTGCATCGTCCAACCTGCAAAAATAATTAACCACCCCAACCTGACCCGCAAACCGCCAACATCACTTCTGTTACATTTTCGTGGAAAATCTGGCCCGGGTCCTTCATGTAGAAATCAGTCCACAGGATGTTACAGACAACTGAGAAACTCAGGGAAGGTCTAATTTTTTACATTACATTACTACCAGTTCACTCACTGGCAATAAATAAACATTAATACATGTAAATTGCTTCACAATCCTACATATCGTCGCTGTCGGGCGGAAACCTCGTATCTAGACATTTCGTCATTTTTTTTTTTTTTCATAAATCACTGCTATTGGTCACCCTTTACGTCTGTCTGTGGGCTTTACAAATATTTTCCCAATGAAAAATATTAAAAAGAGCTTGTGACTGAATCTTGTTACTCCATTGGATCCTCAGACTGTCGCCAAAACCTCATAGCTCCACGCCGCCTCCATCTTGAAACAAGTGCCGCACTCAGAAGAGCGGAAGAGTGAAGAGGTGATTTTGTCGTACTTCGTTTGAGGTAAATAGTTCAATAAAATGTTTTCAAATTAGCCCTAGGTTGTTGTAAACTCAGTTAAAACTATGCAGTGTACCTGTTTATTAAATTTAGCTATTAACACTTATTAGAAAACTCAGTTAAAACTCTGTCCTCTATTGAAACAGCGATGATAAATGAAGAAAGTTAGCCGCTAGCTTGCTGAGTCTAGATAGCAAGCTAATATTATCGATCAACCGCTACTTAAGATTGTCATCAGCAGATGTAACCTTATGTATCATCAGTGTTGTATAGCACAGATTACAGATGTGTCGTCTAGTTTGCTAGATAAAAAACTTCTTACATCAACATGATGCTAATTTAACCTGTTGAGGCAACTTAAGCTGATATGACTGTTTTTTTGTTTGTTTGATTTTTTATTTTTACAGCAGCAATGTCTGTGTCCCTGGAGGAAATGTGTGCAATGGTCAATGTGTCATATGAGGAGGTGAGCAAGCTACGGCCAGTTATAGACACAGATACAGACAGTGACAGCACAGATGGAGAGAGTGACAGAGCAGAAGACCCAGAAGTAGGGAGAGGTGATGCCAGCTCAGAGAGAGGATGAGGAGACACAACTGGAGAGTGTAGAGAGAGAGGAATTTGAAGTGGACACAGGTAGCGTGAATAAGGTCATAATGATTGATGAGTTGTATAGGAATTGATATTACAAAGTATAAGAGTTATAATGAGTGTTGAGTGGATAGATGAGCACATTTCACAGCAGTAGTTACAATGGATAACAGACACACACTAATATTATTTTGTTGTTGTACTTTTTGGGGCTGAGGATGACACAGTTGGAGGAAGAAAGCACAACAATGAAAGTAATTGGACAAGGTGTGTGCAGAAAAAGAGAAGAATGATGGGACAGCCCTACATTGGGAGGATCAAGGATGAAGAGATTACCAAGGAGACCCGAGTTATGAGACCAAGATGCCGGTCAGCTGCATGTGTGAAGTCCTCCAAGCATCACTACAGTAAAATTGGAGAGGCAGACAGGGAGAAGATCTTTAAAAGCTTTTGGGAGAACATGAACTGGGAGGAGAAACGAATGTATGTGCGTCGTTTGGTAGACGTCACCCCAGTACAGAGGAGAAGAGGTCTGAAAATTCAAGAAGGTCATCTACTCTTGTTTTCATTTTGAAAGTTGATGGGCAGAGAAAGACGGTGTGCAGGAGTTTGTTTTTGTCAACGCTTGCAATAGGAGAATGTTCTGCTCTTCACTGGGTGCAAAACACAGAACGTGTAACACCTGCAGTCACACCTGCAGACACACCTGCATTCACACCTGCAGTCACACCTGCAGACACCTGCAGCCACACCTGCAGTCACACTTGCACTCACACCTGTAGACACACCTGCAGTAACACCGGCAGTCACACCTGCAGACACATCTGTAGTCACACCTGCAGTCACACCTGCAGACGCACCTGCAGACACAACTGCAGACACACCTGCAGTCACACATGCAGTCACACCTGCAGACACATCTGTAGTCACACCTGCAGAGACACTTGCAGTCACACCTGCAGACGCACCTGCAGTCACACCTGCAGACACAACTGCAGACACACCTGCAGTCACACCTGCAGACACACCTGCAGACACACCTGCAGTCACACATGCAGACACACCTGCAGACACACCTGCACTACATACCTGTGAGTATTGTATTAGAAAATATTTTAACTAGTATTATCCACAATAGTCTTGCATTCAGTTAGCCCTGTTGCTGTTTTGTACAACCTGCCGTAACTTCATTCAACTGCAGAAGAATACACAGCATTAGTAGAAAGTCTCTGGTTGTTTGCAATGCAAAAGCTGCAATGCACGGCTGTATAAAGAACTGGCTGAGGAAGTACAGTGTGTTCTTGATGCAACAAACACCAAGTCTGTAAAGGTTAATGTTTGATGTATTTGAGGCTTGAGACATGGGAGCGGAGAAGAACGCAGGCGAACCACGGCGGGTTGGAGTGCAGTTTAGTCCAGCATTTGCTGTCTAGTCATAGCCAATACTGTCCTCAATAGCCTGTTCATAGCACTTCACCTTTTACAACTAGACATTTTGGCCAATTGTATTCTAAAACAGGAAAAACTAAGCGCACACATAGCTACAATAAACTTTGTAACCAGTAAGTTGATGATATGACGTGGCCGTTCTAATCAATGACGGACAAAACACGCATCTCGACTTTCACTGGTCCAAAACCTGGTAACTCTATTTGAGCTTGATTTTGGTAAAATATTAATAATATAATGACACATTTCAGTATCTGACCACATATAAAGACATAGTATCAACTGTGAGGATGCAGTGTTCAATTATTTAAAAAACACAGGGTTTTTCCATTTCCTGAAAATTAAGGTTTTTAGACATAGAAGGTTTGAACCCGACAGCGACGATATAGAACCTTTAAGCTTTATTTTACCACATAAACCTCATTAAGATCCAAAATCTCTTTTGCAAGAGTGTCCTGGCCAAAACAAGCAGCAACATACTGTTTAAGAAAAACATGATAAATACAAGTAATACAGACAGACCACTTGCAGCATTAAGAATGAGGAATGACAAAAATAAATAAAAGGAAATAAATATGTACAACTTTAAAAGGAGGCGTCTCTCTGTTATAAGGTAGTCACGCCCCCTCATAACTCTGTTCACAGGAGAATAATGGATGAAGCTACAGCTAATCTGAATTAGACTCCTCCTGTTTTCCTCTGTCAGATTATTGCTTTCAGCAGTAGCAGCTCATGCTATCAGACCTCAGCTTAGACTACAGTGAACTGTAATTGTTAATGCTGGTCTGAGGTAGGGATGCCCCCTGAAACCTGGTTCTGAATTGGATCCAGTATTAAACAGTTAAAAACCTGAGATAAAAATATAAATACATTATAATCCTGTTCTGGATATATGATATTATTTAAATAATCATTTAAAAGTAGTAAAGATTATTTTGTAATGAAAAAGAACTGATAAGGAGTATTGATGAGAGTAGTATTATTGATAGAATCCTAATGAAACTGATCACTAGTCTGAGGTCAGTACATCTGATCATCATGTTGACACTGAGCTGACAGAGAGCAGCAAACTGGTCTGTTTACACTGTTAATGTGAATGATTAAATATAATATACATACAGTGTATTGTAACTCAAAACTACTACTACTCCTGCTTTCTCTTGTAGTGTGAATATCCTTAAAGCTGCAGATTGTCTCAGTTTGAAGCAATGAGCCTCCAGGAACAAGCTAACTTCTCTACCCTTTAGGATGCCGTCGTCCTGGATAAGTTTACAGTTCAGTCCGATGGAAACCAGCGACTATCACTGTGACAGAGGAAGGAAAATATTACTGTCATAGATGATGTCACCGATGGACTTACCTGAGCAGGTGATCTCCATGATGGAGGAAGAGGAATCTGATGATGCACAGTCCCTCAGTGTAGGTCCAGAATGAACACAGTAAAAACTGATCTCCCATACAGATCTGTATGAGGCTTCATCTCTGCTTCCTATTGAAACAGCAGAGCCACAGTCCAGATCTCTGCAGACTGCAGCTGCTGCCTTCAGGGTCCAGTCAGAGTACTTCACTGGTCTCCACTCTCCCTGTTTCACCTCCAGTGTACCTGCACAGCGACTGGGTCCTCCCACCAACCTGACAGGCTCTGAACAAAAACAAGAGAGTCATCAGTAAAAGAATAAAGTGAGTTTCATTAGAACAGAAATGAAGCCAAATCAAAGCTGCAGCTCCTCTTCTACCTGAGCAGGTGAGTCCAACAGCTTTGCCAGGTGAGCAGGTGCTTCTAGCTGAGTCTGATCTTCCACAGTCCAGGAGAGCAGACTCATGGCCTCCACACTGGAACTCTTTGGTCCACATCGGAGCCTCCACTTCTCCATAGAGCGCCCCCTGGAGGACTGAAGGAGCCCCACAGCCGAGCTCCCTACAGACCACCTCTGCATCCTGCTGGTCAAAGTCAGCTTCACACACTGAGGACCACGACTGCTCAGACTTCACCTCCAGTCTGCCTGAACACAGACTAGTCCCATCCACCAGCCTGACAGAGTCTGGAGAGAGAGAACCATCATTAGTTTGGGGAATATTTACCTGCAACATTCATACCAATAAAGCTTTTTTGAATTTGAAAGTAAGAACAGATTAGAGAGTGAGAGAGTGATTTGCACTTCAGGGCCACCGTACAATCTGCATTGTCCAACATGCAAAAATAATTAACCACCCCAACCTGACCCGCAAACCGCCAACATTGTTTTACCAACCGTGTTCACTAAACACCGGTAGGCTCAGTGAGCTGTTGTTGGGGAGCAATGAGCTGCGGTTTTGATGTGAAACGTGTGCTTATTACGACCTTTGGACTACCGACAGGAAAAAACAAAAGGGGTAAGTTGTGTTCTGCCGTCGCTCTGGAGCTTGTTTTCTGCTCCTTTGTTGAGGTAATAATGTTTTAGCTGTGTGTGCTCAGGAGTGGACGACTAGTCATTGCGGGGTGTTTTATTGTGAAATGTGTAGTGGTTGATGGAGGCTAGTTGCTTCATTAGCTGGAGAGCTGATATCTGTAAGGTGTTTCTAGTCGGAAAACGCGGTTTTTGTTGTGTTGTTATGCTGGTCATTTGTTAACGTTAGTGGGAGAGAGGCAAGGCACTCAGGAGCGCACAAAGACATCACTTCTGTTACATTTTCGTGGAAAATCTGGCCCGGGTCCTTCTCGTAGAAATCAGTCCACAGGATGTTACAGACAACAGAGAAACTCAGGGAAGGTCTAATTTTTTACATCACATTACTACCAGTTCACTCACTGGCAATAAATAAACATTAATACATGTAAATTGCTTCACAATCCTACAGATCGTCGCTGTCGGGCGGAAACCTCGTATCTAGACATTTCGTCATTTTTATTTTTTTTCATAAATCACTGCTATTGGTCACCCTTTACGTCTGTCTGTGGGCTTTACAAATATTTTCCCAATGAAAAATATTAAAAAGAGCTTGTGACTGAATCTTGTTACTCCATTGGATCCTCAGACTGTCGCCAAAACCTCATAGCTCCACGCCGCCTCCATCTTGAAACAAGTGCCGCACACAGAAGAGCGGAAGAGTGAAGAGGTGATTTTGTCATACTTTGTTTGAGGTAAATAGTTCAATAAAATGTTTTCAAATTAGCCCTAGGTTGTTGTAAACTCAATTAAAACTATGCAGTGTACCTGTTTATTAAATTTAGCTATTAACACTTATTAGAAAACTCAGTTAAAACTCTGTCCACTATTGAAACAGCGATGATAAATGAAGAAAGTTAGCCGCTAGCTTGCTGAGTCTAGATAGCAAGCTAATATTATTGATCAATCGCTACTTAAGATTGTCATCAGCAGATGTAACGTTATGTAACATCAGTGTTGTATAGCACAGATTACAGATGTGTCGTCTAGTTTGCTACATAACAAACTTCTTACATCAACATGATGCTAATATAACCTGTTGAGGCAACTTAAGCTGATATGACTGTGTTTTTTTGTTTGTTTGATTTTTTATTTTTACAGCAGCAATGTCTGTGTCCCTGGAGGAAATGTGTGCAATGGTCAATGTGTCATATGAGGAGGCGAGCAAGCTACGGCCAGTTATAGACACAGATACAGACAGTGACAGCACAGATGGAGAGAGTGACAGAGCAGAAGACCCAGAAGTAGGGAGAGGTGATGCCAGCTCAGAGAGAGGATGAGGAGACACAACTGGAGAGTGTAGAGAGAGAGGAATTTGAAGTGGACACAGGTAGCGTGAATAATGTGTTAATGATTGATGAGTTGTATAGGAATTGATATTACAAAGTATAAGAGTTATAATGAGTGTTGAGTGGATAGATGAGCACATTTCACAGCAGTAGTTACAATGGATAACAGACACACACACTAATATTATTTTGTTGTTGTACTTTTTGGGGCTGAGGATGACACAGTTGGAGGAAGAAAGCACAACAATGAAAGTAATTGGACAAGGTGTGTGCAGAAAAAGAGAAGAATGATGGGACAGCCCTACATTGGGAGGATCAAGGATGAAGAGATTACCAAGGAGCCCCGAGTTATGAGACCAAGATGCTGGTCAGCTGCATGTGTGAAGTCCTCCAAGCATCACTACAGTAAAATTGGAGAGGCAGACAGGGAAAGATCTTTAAAAGCTTTTGGGAGAACATGAACTGGGAAGAGAAACGAATGTATGTGTGTCGTTTGGTAGACGTCACCCCAGTACAGAGGAGAAGAGGTCTGAAAATTCAAGAAGGTCATCTACTCTTGTTTTCTTTTTGAAAGTTGATGGGCAGACAAAGAGGGTGTGCAGGAGTATGTTTTTGTCAACGCTTGCAATAGGAGAATGTTCTGCTCTTCACTGGGTGCAAAACACAGAACGTACACAGAAGCATGCAGCAACATGCCACAGAGGTGAGGCTCATGACTTCATGAGGAGTTTTCTTCAGGATCTCCTGAAGGTGCCCTCCCACTACTGTAGGTCATCAACATCGAAACAGTAGCTGGAGCCAATCTGTCACACCTGCAGTCACACCTGCAGTCACACCTGCAGTCGCACCTGCAGACACACCTGCAGACACACCTGCAGTCACACCTGCAGACACACCTGCAGTCACACCTGCAGACACACCTGCAGTCACACCTGCAGTCACACTACTCTACAC
This sequence comes from Thunnus thynnus, assembly GCF_963924715.1. Lineage (NCBI taxonomy): Eukaryota > Metazoa > Chordata > Actinopteri > Scombriformes > Scombridae > Thunnus > Thunnus thynnus. The sequence continues at coordinate 657,368 of NC_089536.1, read as the reverse complement.
AGAGAGCCAGAAGATCAAGGAGATGAAATACAAACACCTCCAAGACCTCATGGAAGTCACACCCAAAGACTTCCACAGCTTTAATGACAACCTGGAACACTTGGAAACACAATACACACACACTCAGTCACTCACATACAGTTATCTACACACACAAACACACAAAGCGATACACTGTTAATAAATTGTTGATGATTGTTGGTTTTTGACACATTGTTGTGGATAAATGGATAGATACATTGTTGTAGGAAGTTGTAGATAAACTGTTAATGTTCATTGTGTGTTTGTTATTGTTAGTGCAGCATCGCTTCATTTGATGATGGACTACCTGAATGTTTATATCTATTTAACATGAATTGATGTATTTATTTATTTACTGTCATCACTGTCAGCTAATCTGAATTAGACTCCTCCTGTTTTCCTCTGTTAGATTATTGCTTTCAGCAGTAGCAGCTCATGCTATCAGACCACAGCTCAGACTACAGTGAACTGTAATTGTTAACGCTGGTCTGAGGTAGGGATGCCCCCTGAAACCTGGTTCTGAATTGGATCCAGTATTAAACAGTTAAAAACCTGAGATAAAAATATAAATACATTATAATCCTGTTCTGGATTTATGATATTATTTAAATAATCATTTAAAAGTAGTAAAGATTATTTTGTAATGAAAAAGAACTGATAAGGAGTATTGATGAGAGTAGTAGTATTGATAGAATCCTAATGAAACTGATCACTAGTCTGAAGTCAGTACATCTGATCATCATGTTGACACTGAGCTGACAGAGAGCAGCAAACTGGTCTGTTTACACTGTTAATGTGAATGATTAAATATCATATACATACAGTATATTGTAACTCAAAACTACTACTACTCCTGCTTTCTCTTGTAGTGTGAATATCCTTAAAGCTGCAGATTGTCTCAGTTTGAAGCAATGAGCCTCCAGGAACAAGCTAACTTCTCTACCCTTTAGGATGCCGTCGTCCTGGATAAGTTTACAGTTCAGTCCAATGGAAACCAGCAACTATCACTGTGACAGAGGAAGGAAAATATTACTGTCATAGATGATGTCACCGATGGACTTACCTGAGCAGGTGAGCTCCATGATGGAGGAAGAGGAATCTGATGATGCACAGTCCCTCAGTGTAGGTCCAGAATGAACACAGTAAAAACTGATCTCCCATACAGATCTGTATGAGGCTTCATCTCTGCTTCCTATTGAAACAGCAGAGCCACAGTCCAGATCTCTGCAGACTACTGCTGCTGCCTTCATGGTCCAGTCAGAGTAACTCACTGGTCTCCACTCTCCCCGTTTCACCTCCAGTGTACCTGCACAGCGACTGGCTCCTCCCACCAACCTGACAGGCTCTGAACAGAAACAAGAGAGTCATCAGTAAAAGAATAAAGTGAGTTTCATTAGAACAGAAATGAAGCCAAATCAAAGCTGCAGCTCCTCTTCTACTTGAGCAGGTGAGTAATAGCTTTGCCAGGTGAGCAGGTGCTTCTAGCTGAGTCTGATCTTCCACAGTCCAGGAGAGCAGACTCATGGCCTCCACACTGGAACTCTTTCGTCCACATCAGAGCCTCCACTTCTCCATAGAGCGCCCCCTGGAGGACTGAAGGAGCCCCACAGCCGAGCTCCCTACAGACCACCTCTGCATCCTGCTGGTCAAAGTCAGCTTCACACACTGAGGACCACGACTGCTCAGACTTCACCTCCAGTCTGCCTGAACACAGACTAGTCCCATCCACCAGCCTGACAGAATCTGGAGAGATTTTATTTGATTTATTGAATGGGACAGTGTGCAGTTTTAAACATTAAAGATGCACTGCACCAGAATTAGCTCGAAGCTCATTTGCATCCATAGTCCCCCACAGTCAAAACATACAACAGCACAACAACAAACAGTACAAAGCAAAAAAAAAAACAAAAACAAAACACATTGAACACACCATACAAAATACAAAATACAAAGCTACACACAACAGCACATCACATACATGTCAATTAGAACTTAATAATGTAAACTAGACTCAGTGGTCACACAGCTGATTCGGCTTTGGTTGATTTTTTAATTTGGCCTTGAATGTACTGATGGAACTGCAGCTCTACATATCATCAGGTAGGACGTTCCACTGAGTGGTGGTTTTCACAGAGGAAGCTGACTGTCCAAATGCAGTGTGATGAAATGGTCCAATCATGTATAGAGGATATTCTGGTGGATCTAATAGAACTTACTGAGCATGTGTACGCAAAGTCACATAGTGGAGGAGGCCAAACCATCAAACATTTTATAAACTAGGCACAAATTTGAGAATAATCTAAAATTGTCAAAGCTCAGTAAATTGTGTTTCTCCAGAACCCTACAGTGATGGAAATGCATTGAGTTTTTGTCCAGAGTTTTTAGAGTCTGTTTGTATAAGGACTCAAGAGGTTTTATGGCTGTTTCTCCAGCCTGCCCCCAACATGTGATGCAATAACACATCTGGGAAAGAATCATATCGGCGTAAATATCTTGGCTGCAAAGAGAGACAGTTTCTAATATGTCTAAAATTTGCTAAGTTGTACTTTATGGTTTTAACTGTTTTTTTTAACACGTTTCTCAAAGTTCAAACTTGGATCCAGTGTCACACCAAGATATTTAAAATCAGTAACTTTGTCAATTTTTTCACCTTTCATGAGAATATCAGCATTATGAGGTTGTACCATAGTCTTAGAGAAAAACATACCTTTTGTCTTGTTTACATTTAGACTCAGACATGATTGATCAAGCCAATGTGTGATCCTTTCCGATGCAATTGTTAGCTTAGCAGCAGCTAAATCAGCTGTTTTTGCATGTGTGTACACAACAGTGTCATCTGCATACATTTGTAGCTCTGTATCATGACACTGTTGAGGGAGATCATTAATATATAGGCTAAATAATAGGGGACCTAACACTGACCCTTGTGGAACACCCATTGTGCACTTCATGTTACTGGACAGTGTGTCACCAACTTTAACACATTGTCTCCTATTAGATAAATATGAAGACATCCATGCCAGTGCTCCAGATGAGAAGTTAAATTTAGAGTTTCGATATTAAAACATCATGATTGACTGTGTCGAATGCTTTACGCAGATCTAAAAATACAGCAGCAACTACTCCTCCTTTGTCAAGTCTTGATTTAATTTGCTCTATTAAGTGCAAGGTAGCAGTTTCAGTGGAATGATTTGCTATAAAGCCAAACTGCATACAATGTAGACCAAAATTGCTTGTATTATGAAGTGTTGTCAGTTTTTTAATGACAACTTTCTCAGCAACCTTTGAGAGTACTGGCAGTATACTTATTGGTCTGTAGTTACTGGCTTCAAGGTCTCCAGATTTAAAAATATGCGTGACGATGGCACATTTCCAGTCATCAGGAAAGGAGCTGTGTTTAAAAGATAAGTTAATTAAATGAGCAATAGGGGGAGTTAAAATATCTTTGTGTGATTTAACAAACATGGTGTCATATTGGAAAGCATCTCTACTTTTAGAGCTTTTTAAGGAGCTGATGCTTTTGTTTACTTGTAACTCATTAGTTTCTAAAACCTGACCTGTAGCATCTATAGGAACAATATCCAATTTTTCCTAACTCATTTACAGACTCAAGAAAAAAATTATTAAAGACAGAAGCAACAGTAAGATGATCTTCAATTAACTTTCCCTGTACTTTGAGTTTAAAATGTCCTAAAAATTTTGGGTCCCTCCTTGTGAGATTATAAATGTTTTTCCAGATCAATTTACTGTTGCCTTTTACCTCATTCAAAATATTGAGATAAAAACAAGGTTTAGCTTCTCTTCGCTCTCGGATAACTTTGTTCCTTAAACCTTTATAAATCAGCATGTCAGTGTCTCTTCTAGTTTTAATGGCCTTCCTTAGTGCAGCATCTCTAGATTTTATTAGTTTCCACAAATTTCATTAAACCACGGTAAATTGTTTTTTTTTTGTTGTTGTTGTTTTTTTTGTTTTTTTTTAGATTTTATCTGTATCCTCACATTAAATCTTTCCCTCACAGAGTTGATTCTCTGAGTAAAAGTATCACAGCCATAGTCCAGATTATCAGAGGACAGAACATCATCCCAGTTAATTTCATTGGTAAATTCTTGCTTAGTTCTGGGTATGCATTGACGGATCATTGTCTTAGTTGCTGTGGTCATAAATTTACTTTTAGTCAGTTTTCTGGCACATAGGGTCAGGTTATGATCTGACAAGCCAGTGATTAAATTATAACTTTTAGTTATTCTTTCTGGTTTGTTAGTAAATATCAGATCGATTTGTGTACTGGAGCATTTTTCAATCCTAGTTGGGCCTTATCTAGTTGTTCTAGTTGGAATTTCTCTGTGATCATTTTTAGTTTTTACCTTAGTTTTATCCTCTCAGTTCACATTAAAATCAGCCATAAGTAATCATTCTGTGTTGCACTCTTTCAAGACTTCTGTGAGTTGATCATAGAAAGTGTCATCTGCAGAAGAGGGCCTACAGATACCTATGATGTTAAAAGACATTTGTTGGGGTAACATTATTTTTAACATGAACTCCTTCAAAGGCAGGCTCAACTTGGCTCTCAGTTGGCTGCACTGGAGGCTGGTGTTACTCCAGGTGCCTCGGCCTTTGTGTCGGAAGAAAATGGATTCACTGCCTGAGAAAAAACACTAAATAAACCCTCCTGGGCATCTGTTGTCAGGTGAAGGCTTACGGTCTTTCTTCTTCTATTTGACCCCACAGGATATGACGATGTCTGACTCTTTAACCGTGCTGGAGGAACTGACCGACGGCATGTCTTCACCTTCCCAGGACCTCCACCAGGGAGGCCTCTTGATGGGTCGAGAAGCAGGGTCTCCTTCCCGGTTCCTTCAACAGCTCTCCAGTAACATTAATCAGAAGAAAATGTTCCTGTGTTAGTCTCTCCTGCTGTTGAGTTTCATAATGAGAGTAGTAATTCACAATGAGTCGTAGTAATGAGATGTCCTGCTGGTCACTCTTACTGATCGGCCTGAGCACTTCCCCATCGATGCACCCTCTAATCTCTCCGTGTACAACAAGAGCTACAGAAACCCTGAGTTCCTCTTGATTGGTGATTCAATGATTAGGCAAAAACTACCAAACTTTTTTTCCAGGGCCAATTTTCGGACATGTTTGAATACATCCCTTCCATCTTGGACCTTCATCCTACTGTCCACACTGTGATTCCATGTTGGTACAAATGACATTAAGCTCAGACAATTAATAAAACTTCAACAGGACTTTGAAATACTGGAAACAGCTGAAAGTCTAGTGTGTCTTTTCTGGTCTGATCCCCACATTAAGGGAAGGCTGTGAGTGGTTCAGTGGTCTCTGTAGCATAGACCAGTGGATACATGATTTCTGCACTGCAACTTGTTATGGCTTCAATAGTTGTTCTGACTCATTCTGGACAAGGAGAGATCTCTTCAAAACTGATAACCTACATCTCAATAGGACGGACAAGTCTACTAGAAACAAAGCTCATCTCACACATAAGTGTCCTACCTACTGACTGACTATCCCCACATTTAGCTCTTAATCCTCTCTCTGTATTTAGCATCCCAGTAGTTACCAACAATAGGTCACAGACCTCCCTCATCGATCTGTCAACAGGAATAATCTTTCCTATGTTCACTGCTGCCTCTGGTGGCTGCTGTTAATAAATCAGGAAACATTAGCTTTGTTTCACACAATGTTAGATTATTATTCTTCAGATCTTTTATTTGTAATGACCTCATTGTTTCTAATAACCTTGACTTTTTTCTGATAACAGAAACTTGGCTATCTGAGGGTGACAATGTCTGACTTGTTGAATATTCACCACCAGTTTCTCCGTCTTCAGCCCAGAATAACCAGTCATGGATGTGGTGTAACGATACTAATCTCATTTTCATCTTTTGAAAGACGGCTCTTTGCCTTGAAAGGGCCATTAAAAATTATTTTCATTTTATTACGAAGGCCATTCAAGTCCATAATTGGTTTTATAGATTAATTTTCTGATCTTTTCTCTTTTATCATACCTGAGTCTGACAATATTCTGATTTTCTTATACAATAGATTAAAAGAAAGTACTAACCAGCAATAAAATAACTTTACATCTAACTGCAAGAATCCAAAATTGAAGTGATGTTTAACAGCTTTTAAAACTTGATATCTAAAGATTAATTCTGACACCAGCAGATCAGTGTGGTGTTAACATGTATCACTGTTTGATGATAACAGACTCTTTGCCTACCTGAGCTGTTGACACTGTTACAGAGGTTGATGTTGAGGTTGGCAACGATGTCCAGGAGGAACGAGGAGTCGATGACACTGAACATGTGAATTTCATCAGGATCTGAGGCGATGATCCTCAGCTGAGCCTCGTTTACATTCTTTACACCTGAGAGAAAAATGTTAAAACTGAACCATAAAAACTTAAAATAAGAAAAGAAAACAATTTGGTTGGAAAAGTAATAAAATTATTGTTTCCTGCTGCTTAATGCTCCTTAATTAAACCTGAATTGACAGAACATGTTGATGGTTGTGCATTTTTAATCCCATTAAACAGAAATCATATGTCCTTCATTATCACTACCAAAGCACACCACATATTTAGATTTACATTCTTCCTTCTGAGCAGCAGATTGGTTTAATTCATTTCAGCCCATTATTAAAAGACTTGATTTAATAATGTAAGACATTAACTGATATAACCTATAAATGCAGTCATACACATCATCTTAAGAGTCTTGCTAACTAACGTTTTCATTGTAGCAAAATATCATGTTTAATTCATATTAATGTCACATTATTCTTTCATGGTAAAATAATGTAGTTTCAGAGTTGCAGAGAGAAAGTCAATCACCAATAGTGTAGATCTCAATGCCGTCGTCTCTCAGGTGCTGTGAGTGGAGGGATACGTCGTCCTGAGACTCTCCATCAGTAATCAGGATGAGAATTTTTTGGGAGTCTGAACGCGTTCCCTTATTGGGTTGAAACAAATCATATTGGATGCGCCTCAGAGCTCTTCCTGTATGACAGAAATAAAGAGGCTTTAAAAGATACAGAGACTTTATTTCACGTGTTGCTTGTTCCAGACATAAAGGTCCCGTTACTTTGTTCATAGACTGTTAGGTGACTGACAGCTGCAGCACTTCAACACCTGTGTAACAAAATATCTGATTCTTTGATAAAAAGTCAAAGCTAGAAGCCTGTAGACATAAAAACTGAAAGAGAGAAGTTAACTACGACTCCCAAGATGCATTTCAGTCAGAAACATCCAATCACAGAGCTTCAAATTCTATTGTGAGACTTTTATTTGTATTATTATAATTATTATAATCACTATCACTATAACAGCATCAGCAGTCTGTGATATATAACATTATACCATGATACTATAACAATAATGTTATATCACAATATTAATAATCATAAGACTATTACAATAACAGGATATTTGTGAATGAAATTCACTCTTGACAGATCAAGAAAACTGTGTCTGCTAACAAATAACATCTTCAGAACAGACTTCAGATAAAATTAGTAAAAAGTATTTTCATTTATGGTGATTCCAGAAATAGTAGAGTTTCAACAGAAATTGGATAAATGATGACGGTATTTTCTATTATTGTTACAATCATAATATTAATAATAATTATATCTGAAGTCTGTTCTGAAGATGTTATTTGTTAGCAGACACAGTTTTCTTGATCTGTCAAGAGAGTGAATTTCATTCACAAATTGCTGGATATATTCAATATATTCTATACTATAAATACTTCAAGTATTTCAAATACTGACAGACCTAAATACAGAAAGTAAATATATTTGGATCTAATCAGAGTCTCTGTCTCAGTCCCTCACAGTGCAAAGCTGGTGTGGATCAGACAGCCTGCTGTTAAATTACCTGTGTAGTAGTCGTAGTCTTCTCCTTCCTGTGGCAGGTTGGCTATGGCCTCCAGTAGGGATTGTTTGGTCTGGTGGGTGTTCAGGTCCCACTGGGTCACTGAACTGTCAGCGTACTGAACCAGACCTGCGGTAAAAACACAGAAATGTGTGAAACTGACACACTGGCCCAGCTTTTGATTTTAAATGATAATGAGAATAACAATGATAATAATGATAATTGTTGGTTTATTACTGTTATTACTGTTATCTTGTTGTCATCGTTGCACCAACACTCATGCACACATATCACATGTCTCACACACACTGATGTCTGTACTAATCTGCATATGCATAGAGGGTCCAAAGGACTTTAAGGACCATTCCAGCAGTTCAGTCCAGTAGGACCAACAGGCTAACAGGCTAATAACCCCTGAGTCTACTGTCTGACTCTGGTACATGACTTTAGAGTCTCCTTCCTGGAGGAAATGGACATTGACACCATTGTTGGAGGAGTTGGAGCGAGGCAGTGATGCTGTGGATGAACCAACATGACAAAGTTGTGCATCCCTCCTAGCTAGAATGTTTTGTTCAGAAATGCGGTGTGCTTCACAGAGTCTGTTCAGTCAGAACATCTGTCCTGCTAACTGATCCAACACGAACCTACACAGAAGGAATGTACAGTATATCTCCACCATGGAAACCAGTGTCTCGATAAAAGATTGTTTTACAAGCTGAATCATAATTACTATGAGTTATAAATGTGTGTTTCAGTAGATGAAGCACTGAATTTTAAGGTAGGTGTATCACCTGAGCATTTCATTTTGAACATTTTGAGAATTCTGCAAGTTAATACAAAAGCTAAAATATGTCTGCATGTTTTGGGAAATAACTGGCAGTAATGGAGGCTGTATGCAGACAGCAGTTATTTAGCTTAAACATATAAAACCACTGGTATGGTCCTTTTATCCTCACATCAGCCATAACCTTGATTACTCTGGTTATCATGTCCCATTTTACTGCTTTGTTGCTCATTTTGAATTCGGGACCTGCACCTGTATTTGAATATTTTAACATTGTGCTGTAAAGATTTTAGTATTTTGAGTACTTTATACACAAGCAGTAGTAGTAATAGTACCAGGAGCAGTAGTGTGAATAGTTGTAGTAGTAAAAATATTACCGATCTGGACTTTGTCAGGGCCGATGTCGAAGTTGTTGACTATTTGAGTTAGAAAGGACTTAATGTTTTCATGGTCTTCAGAGGTGATGATCCTGGATTCACAGACCAACAGCACGATGTCAGCCTTGGCTGTGCTTTCACACTGAGAACCTGGAGGAAAACAGAGGATTGTGGGATACAATACACAAGAGACCAGATATAGAAGCAAGACTAAGACTGTGTCTGAAATCACTCACTATTTACTACAAAGTTCACTCTATTTACCCTCCTCCATTTTGTTTCAGTGTCTGAATTCTGTGTGTAAATTTATCCAACATTTAGAGCCTCAAATGTTCCACAATGGAACAAAAAACATGTGTTCATGTCATGTACACTACGTCCTGCAAACAATCCCACAATGCCATGCGTTGCATTTTATAGATCTGATATAGATTTTATAGAAATCAGCGGTGTGCAGCTCTACAGCGAGCAGTGATGACGTCCAAAATCTAGATTTTCACTTTTCAATGCTAACATTAGCATATTTTATTAGTTATTAGTTTTGAGGGTATATGATCATAAACCAAAGTGGATTCATTGTCCAGCACTGATGGAGGTGCGGGTAACGTCCTCCAGCTCCTCCTGGGGGATCAGAGGCGTTCCCAGACCAGATGAGATATATTCTCTCTTTTTACCTGTTGGTTGGTGTTTATCTTCAGCCTGGAGTCCTGCAGAGAAAATCAGAAAAATTAATATTTATATTGTTGCAGAGCTGTGAACTGAACAAACACTGTGAGGCTTTGCAGCAGCTCAGAGCTCATCTCACTGAAAACACACAGATGTTGAAGTCGATGCTACAAAAAATTATAATTTGTGTATGAAAATAACATGTTAAATTTTCAGTAACTAGAAAACGGAGCTACTGCAGTATGAGGTACTCTCATCTGAAAATAATCCTCATTATAAGACAAAAATGAAGGAAAAACAAACGTCTCTCTTTGCCTGGTCAGTCTGAAACTTTAAAACCTTTTTTCTCGACCTCACTGCTTCTACTTTCTGCTTCTTCTCTGAAGAGCAGCAGATGAGATGAACACATGAACACAAGCTCAACAGACGCTTCATACAGAGTTAAAGGAAAACTAACATGTTGGTTTGTTTCCTGTCTGATCGTCTGACTGCTCGTGTTTCTGACCTATCAGCACTGGCGACTGGTCATTAGGGCACAGCCCCACCTGCTGTCACCACAAAGAACTGTGCAAACAAATGATGTTATCAATTTTTAAATTTTTATCTGCTATCTGCTGACAGACACAACTGTGAAATATTTCAAATGACGCTGTAGTGGGGCTACAGCGCGAGCTTGGAATTTACAATCAGCAAAAAAAAGGGGAGACTTTCTTAGCTACACCAGCTAACTTGAAAAAAATAAAGTGGATTTCATACTCAAGCACAGGGTATAAACTCTTTATTTTGAGGAGAAACTGGAATTAAAGTGCCTCGGAGCCCACCAGCCACGGAATACTGTCATCACTCAAACTGCTGGTAAAATTAACCGCGGGTTTAACGTGGTGAAGTTTGCCGGGAGGAAAAGCCGCCATGCTGCCCTTTTCTGAGCCGTCTGGTGAGTGAAAGTATATTTTATCATCCTGCCTTGGTAGTTCTGGTCCGTGCATTGGCCATATCGTTGTGCTGGATCGATTGATAAAGATGGTGACAAGTGTCATTGTGTCCATGCTTATCTATTGAGGTTGTCGTCATAAAGTCACAGAATGCATTAGTATCCTTAAAAAGTTGCCTTTGCACTTTGTTGTGGTGTCGAGCTCTTTGCTGTTCGCTTATAGCCCTGTAGGCTCATTTGTTCTGAGCTTGGTTGTGTCGGCTTATGACAATAGAATATCGTATTCTTAATTAATCAATATTACAGAGAGGTTGTGCTGCAGTGATGCGGTCACACGCCTCGTTCCTGACCGCATCATTGTCGTGAGTCAACCAGCCAACTTCATCTAATGCTTTCTAGAGATCGTAAAATTTCCCAAACTGAATAAATACCACACATATAAACATGAAACTGCTTTGCTAGCTCAATCTAGTTGTAACTAAGATATCAGTTGAAAAAATCGTCTTTCCATGGTCAGATTTAGCGTCCGCAAACTTCACATATATTTTTAAGCTAGTAGCGCCATGTCACCGGCACTGAGCTGATGGAGGATGCTGGAGTGGGAGCTGAGATAAACTCTCAACTGAAGGGGAAATGGTTAAGTTTTGCTGTGTATGGGGGAGCTGGGTAACGATAAAGAGTGGAGAAGGGTTCAGGTTTTTCAGTGTAACTTGTCTCACAGTCTCAGAGTTCAGTCCACTCAGTAAAGGGTCCGTTTTGTTTTCCCCACAACTCCAAATCAGTTCAATCCAGTTCAATCCAGTTTCCCAAACATAAAAGAAAGACAACTCAAAACTCCGATCTGGGTTTTCACTGCAGATCCCCCACAAAACAAAACAAACCACAGACACTAGCAAAGCAACACAGTACATAAAATAAAGCCAGCAGAAACGTCAGATAGGTCGGACCACCGTGTTTAACTATATATCTTCAAACGTTACAGTTACGGCTGAAAATGACAACAGAAAAAAACAAGTTTGCCAAGTTCACAGATCTCTGCAATTCAAATCAACCACCAGTCGTCTACCCAGAAATTACTTGTTGTTGTTAGTGTGACGTCACAGTCTGTAGTTATGATGAATGGAGGAGTAATATTTTAAGTGATTAAGTTCTTTTTATTTGAACACGGCTAGGTGTGTTGTCATACTGATTTGAGGGTGTTCTAAATGTCTAGTTGACCAATCAGATTGCTGGGTCGGAACTACCTGTTGTATAATTTAGGCTTGTGACAGTGGTGATGTAACTTGTGTCATTTCTCTCTCTCTCTCTCTCTCTCTTCCTCTCTTTATGTGTACAAGACCTGCTAGAAGCCACTTTGTTGTTTAAAGTGTTTTGTGGAGCCATGCATGGACCCATAACATGTTAAAAAAAACTCATCAGTAGTTTTCCTGGTATGTAGCCTATCTATTGAAGAAGTCGGTGCTCCACCAATTTTTTACATATAGAAACACCACCGACTATCAGACATCTTTTTAGTGATGTCACCATGTTCACAGATCTCAGATTAACTTGTTGAGTACGATGTTGTTATTACTGATAGAAATGATGAACAAAACTATGAAAATAAACCAGAATTATGTTTTAGTGCAACAGACTGGTTAATATAGAGTTAACCAACAGACTGGTTCATGTAGAGTTAACCAACAGACTGGTTCATATAGAGTTAACAAACAGACTGGTTCATGTAGAGTTAACCAACAGACTGGTTCATATAGAGTTAACCAACAGACTGGTTCATATAGAGTTAACCAACAGACTGGTTCATATAGAGTTCACCAACAGACTGGTTCATATAGAGTTAACCAACAGACTGGTTCATATAGAGTTAATGCAACACAGCAGCTCAGAATGACTTCAATACCCAGAAATCCTGTGTGGTGACATCATATAACCACTGTGCTATTTAAAGACTGTATGTGTGATGAGCAGCTTCTCAGAACTGAAGCCTCTAACCGCAGGTTAAAGCGTCAGTTCACTGGAATTATTTCACCTGATTTTGAGATATCGGCCTTTTCTTCATCATCGTCCTCAGTACGAGCTCATGCTGTGCAGCCAGACTTTGTTTAAACTTGCAGGACTTTATTTTAAATTCTAGATGAGATCCCAAAGTTTTCAAAAATACCCAAACTGTCTTCTGAATTTTGGGGAAATGTGTCTAAAATGATGCAGCAGCAGAAATGTAGATTATTTCCATCTGATGGAACAATGCAGCAATAAAAACATGGAGCCTTTTTGAGGAATTCACTCATGAGTGAATATGAACAACATGATAGACAATATGTCCGACGCTGTCAGAGAAAAACCTCTCAACTTCATCTTGTTCATGTTAAAACGTCATGTTCTGCCTCCTGCACGCTCTACCCAGACGAGTGTAGATGCAGTAGTGTGTGTGTGTGTGTGTGTGAGTGTGTGTGTGTGTGTGTGTGTGTGTGTGTGTGTGTTTGTATGTGTGTGTGTGTGTGTTTGTGTGTGTGTGTGTGTGTGTGTGTGTATGTGTGTGTGTGTGTGTGTGTGTGTGTGAGTGTGAGTGTGTGTGTGAGTGTGTGTGTGTGTGTGTGTGAGTGAGTGTGTGTGTGCGTGAGTGTGTGTGTGTGTGTGTGTGTGAGTGTGTGTGAGTGTGTGTGTGTGTGTGTGTGTGCGTGAGTGTGTGTGTGTGTGCGTGAGTGTGAGAGAGTGTGTGTGTGTGTGTGTGTGTGTGTGTGAGTGTGTGTGAGTTTGAGTGTGTGTGTGTGAGTGTGTGTGTGTGTGTGTGTGTGAGTGTGAGAGTGTGTGTGAGTGTGTGTGTGAGTGTGTGTGTGTGTGTGTGAGTGAGTGTGTGTGACTGTGTCTGTGTGTGTGTGAGTGTGTGTGTGTGTGTGTGTGTGTGTGTGTGAGTGTGTGTGAGTGTGTGTGTGTGTGTGTGTGTGTGTGTGTGTGTGTGTGAGTGTGTGTGAGTGTGAGTCTGTGAGTGTGAGTGTGTATGTGCGTGAGTGTGTGTGTGTGTGCACGTGAGTGTGTGTGTGTGTGTGCATGAGTGTGTGTGAGTTTGAGTTCATCAGTAGTTTTCCTGGTATGTAGCCTATCTATTGAAGAAGTCGGTGCTCCACCAATTTTTTACATATAGAAACACCAACGCCTATCAGACGTCTTTTTAGTGATGTCACCATGTTCACAGATCTCAGATTAACTTGTTGAGTACGATGTTGTTATTACTGATAGAAATGATGAACAAAACTATGAAAATAAACCAGAATTATGTTTTACTGCAACAGACTGGTTCATATAGAGTTAACCAACAGACTGGTTCATATAGAGTTAACCAACAGACTGGTTCATATAGAGTTAATGCAACACAGCAGCTCAGAATGACTTCAATACCCAGAAATCCTGTGTGGTGACATCATATAACCACTGTGCTATTTAAAGACTGTATGTGTGATGAGCAGCTTCTCAGAACTGAAGCCTCTAACCGCAGGTTAAAGCGTCAGTTCACTGGAATTATTTCACCTGATTTTGAGATATCGGCCTTTTCTTCATCATCGTCCTCAGTACGAGCTCATGCTGTGCAGCCAGACTTTGTTTAAACTTGCAGGACTTTATTTTAAATTCTAGATGAGATCCCAAAGTTTTCAAAAATACCCAAACTGTCTTCTGAATTTTGGGGAAATGTATCTAAAATGATGCAGCAGCAGAAATGTAGATTATTTCCATCTGATGGAACAATGCAGCAATAAAAACATGGAGCCTTTTTGAGGAATTCACTCATGAGTGAATATGAACAACATGATAGACAATATGTCCGACGCTGTCAGAGAAAAACCTCTCAACTTCATCTTGGTCATGTTAAAACGTCACGTTCTGCCTCCTGCACGCTCTACCCAGACGAGTGTAGATGCAGTAGTGTGTGTGTGTGTGTGTGTGTGTGAGTGTGTGTGTGTGTGTGTGTGTGTGTGTGTGTGTGTTTGTGTGTGTGTGTGTGTGTGTTTGTGTGTGTGTGTTTGTGTGTGTATGTGTGTGTGTGTGTGTGTGTGTGTGTGTGTGTGTGTGTGTGTGTGTGTGTGTGAAGCTGATTTTTGGGTCAGCGGTTATGGTTAGAGTAAGTCTTCAGGAAATTAATGTAATGTCCCCAGAAGTGACTCAGGACAACATGAGTGTGTGTGTGCACGGTCAGAGCTAGGCACAGATATGAGGCCTAAAATGGTCGCTAACTTTATTGTTTTTTTACATCATAATGTCGAACAAAGTTCCAGCGTCACTGCATAATAAAGAGAGAAAGTAAGAAGAAATCTCTCCTTCTGCTCCGGTTTACAACTGTCTTAAAACTTTAGTTGGTTTAAGCTGTTGCACTAATATCAGAGTGTTGTGTGAGTGAAACTAAGAGATATATGAGATCCTTCTAGTTTTATACTGAAGTATTATCTCTCTTGTTAAAGTGCTGTTTTAATAATGTGTGTTTTAAGATACTGTTTTTGATAAGACTTATTTACTTTTTTACTTTCAATAGGAGCATCACTAACAAGTAACGACAACACTTTGGCGGACCTTCATCTAACCAGACCTTTTCCCATCAAGGCACGATTATGTGACTAGCCCCGAGTTACTAGCAATAAAAGAAATGTCTCTCTTCTTTTTACCATTTTGATAATATTTTTTATAAAGTTTTAGATAACAAGCTTTTTATTGTTTGTTGAACATTTCATCACTGTAGTTTAGAGACTTTCCACTGTGAAGACAACAGGAAGCTGTTTGTACTTGTGGTTTTCAGTACGTGTTGTCAATGCAGCTCATGTTGCACCTGAGACAGGAAGTGGAGGCCTCTTTTTGAAACCTAAAGACATATTGTGGTGTCTCGCACTTGAAAGCTGACGTGACATTTGCCCTAAAAAAATTCACCTCTGTTCCAACTTTCTTGTCATGTCTGCTCACACTATCAAACTGTCCTGTTACTTTATTTGGTCACTAAACTCTGAGTGTTGCTGATTGAGTTTGTAACATGTGATGATATGATGTGACTGTTTCACCAATAAGATTTTTTAAATTAAAATATGATCATTTGTGTCCTCTGTTGATGAGAAAAAGAGCTGATTTTTTTTCCTCCAAAATAACAAGAAACAGTTGGTAATATAGGACTGTGTGTGTGTGTGTGTGTGTGTGTGTGTGTGTGTACTTGTATTCGTACCCTTTGGGGACATAACTAAAGTCTCCATAACGTAAATCATTACATCATCACAGTATCTGACGGCTGCAGTTACTTCTTACTTTACAGATTCTACATTCAAAACACAACACTGTTGTCAGGTGAAAACCTTGTATCTCCAAATGTCAGATTTTGCAGAAACTCAGTGAAACAAACTAGTTTTAATTTGATGACTGGATGCATTTTTGTCATCACAGTTCAACTTATTACAGCTTACATGTAAACACATCATTAAACTAAATCGTCATTAAATTCTGTGAAAAGAAGCGATGTGAAACTATCAGGACTGAACTGAAGATACTTCACTACTTTTTACTGATAAAGTTTACCGTCAGTGAAGTTTTGAATGCAGGATTTTACTTAAATTCAGTATCTTTACAAAGGAGTTTTAAACCTTTCACACATCCATCATTAAAGCAGAGTCCTACCTGAACTCCACAGCAACACCAACACCATCAGCAGGTGATCCATGACCAGGTAGACCGTCTGTCCCTGTCTCTGTCTCTGTCTGACGGACTCGTCAGCTCTCCTCTGCTAATAACATGCTCTGTTTCCTCTTTTATCTCATCAACCAGGAAACAAACTAACTGATGAGCTGCGTCTCAGAACTGAAGCCTCTAACCACAGGTTAGTTTTGATTTTAGTTACAGGAAGAGGCTCAAACACGTATATTTCATGAGAAAAAAAGTGTTTCACAACAGTCAGTCCTGTATGTGACAGGACATGCTCTGCTGTTGCCATGGTAGCAGATGTATACTCTGTAATCTCACATCAGATGCTCATCAGTTAGTTTGTCCCCAGACGCTTTCCTGTCACATTAAAACCTCTAAACTTCATTTTGTTTGCATTAAAACAAACTGTTTTATGTAGTTCAGGAAGTTTGTGCAGCTGATTTTGAGAAACACTTTGAGAGGCCTCCCTTCTCAGGATATAAAGAGTTAAACAGAGTGGTTCATGTAAGGGATAATCAAAGAGTAGGTCATCCTGCTTACACCATGGTCATTTGCCAACAATATAAAATAAAAGCAATCGCAAATTTTTGGTTAAAGTTTCGCAGTCAAAATCAAAAGGTTATGTAGAAGGAGCTTACTGTTGTCATGACAAGGAAGAATTCTCAACCCTTTTACAACCAAGCAGTATGACCTGCATGATAAAGTACGAATTACAACAGGGTGAGGTAAGGGACGATTATGGCGGTCCGTCATGTTGTGACTGTGCAGACATAGACCTAACAGGTTACCAGGAAATGACAAAATTTTAATGTTGCTGAGCTTTAGTTAATTGAGTTGCAGTGCTACTTCATAGACATTCACTAAATTGATTAGGTTAAATAAGAGACATACCAAACAGGTGCTCATTTGTTGGTTTGTTAGTTCATCAATTTTATTGGTTCATTTTTATTTCAATTAAACTATATCAGATAACAAAATAGTCTATATTAACAATTTAGAACAGGTCTAGCCTTCAACCAGCAAAAAATAAACTAGCCTACCTTTTTTTCTTGCAATGAAGCTGTTAATGAGCCTGTATTAACAATCAACGACTAGTCAAGCTTTGATGATGGGTAACGGTGCTTGTGGAGGTATGGCAAGACAACATCTGGCCCCATGTGTCCCTCTCCGATATGGATGAGACCCAGTATGATGTGAGGCAGGTCTCACATCGGTGGCCTGTCACAGACATAATCCGGCCACTTTCCAGGCCCGCATCCAAGACCAGACCCACAGCAGTGCTCCGTAGGCTGTGGTTTGTGTAGATCCGGGAGAGGGGTGCAGAGAGACTCATCTGAGAGGCAAGAAATTAATTTGAATAAGTAATTTGGGGAAGCGGGAGGATGGATTATTAAAGCATATAAAAATCATATAGTCTATGCTTTTATCAGCTAAATATCTCACCCTAATTCACCCTATCAGCTCCCAGGAGTAGGGGAGAACAGGGACAGTTGTAACATGGGACGGTTGTAACACCTTGAATTCCTCCAATCAGAAACAAGCTACAGTGATTATGTGTGTTGTGTGTGTGTGTGTGTGTGTGTGTGTGTGTGTGTATGAGTGTGTGAGGTGAAAACATGGCTGATGATACTGGGACGGTTGTAACGCCTTGTTAAAACTGTAAGTTACATTTATATTTTAAAAACCTAAAGGCCTACATAGACTAGATAGACAGTTCAGACTCAGTTATAAGAGGATGATGGACACTGGTGTCTTTTTACCACTTTTCCTGTGGTGTTTCAACATGGCTTAAAGACACAATTGCTTGATTTGAACTCCTATTACTTATTATATTGAAATGTGATATATGGCAGTTGATACAAGCTCTAATGCTCATTACACTTGCCACACTGTACTCACCACCAGCCGTAGGTAAGGTGTCAGATCCTTGTGCCATTTTTCACTTGGTTTCTTTCTTTTCTTCTCCATTTCTTTTTCCTCTGCTGTGTCCCATTCTTCAAAATTCTCCAAATAGATTGTAAGAAATGTTAAAATCAGCCATTGGTGTGTTTTTCATCCCGGCCGTTGGTTTATTAAGTTGATATCTATATATAAACATATAAACAAATAAACAACCATCAAACACTCAACAGGTGATCTAGTGTGGAGACAGACGCTCTTAGTTTCTGTTTCCTTTTCCTCCTCTTCTCCTTTCTCCTTTTAATTCATTCATTATATCCAACTAATGCAGCAGGAAATACAAAGTACAACAGGACACATCTGTGTTGTTTTCTCCTCGTGTGAATGCTGTGTTTCAAGCACAGCAGCAGAGAGAGAGAGAGTACTAGACTACTACTTCCTCCTACAATGTAAAACATTCAGTGAAATAAGGAACATTTACTTTAACAAGTTCAACTCTGTAACTTCAGATTTCAAAGAGCTTAATGAGCTCTCAAAGTTAAAAATACTCCTGGGAGAAGGAGACAGGACAGATCTTACTGCCCAATATATATCCACATGCCACAACCTGAGGGACAGTGAATGACACACACTCACACACATGCATAGGATATACTGTATAGGCTATATATAATTAATATAAATATTAACATTGTTCTCAAAAGTGAGGAGAGGGAGCTATAGAAAGATAAACGACTGACCAGTCAGTGGTTAACAGAGTTTTCACGTCACCTTTTAGTATCAGTTCAGCTTGAGAAAAAGAATTTCACATGGCGTGCTGTAAAAGAAGAAAAGTAGACAGCGAAATGGACAGACTCGTAGTGGGCAGTCCAAAACCATTATGTCTCATAAATCACAAATCTTTTGAGCAAACACCCATTCAGATGATGTGAAGTGTGTCCTTACCTTCTACACAACAGAGTCAGACACTGTGTTCCTGATCTTTTATCTTTCATTTAGTTTAGTGTAATATGGTAAATACACCTAAATAAACACTACAAACACACACAGGAAACCTGCCGTATACTAGTTACATTTCAGAATTGAAGTTTTTATAGTTTCTGGGTCTGAATGATTAAAAACAGAATCTGAGCAGCAGAGGTGGAGATATCCTGACTTTTAGTCCAGAAACACTGGATCCTACATTTCCCATAATGCACCTGCAGAGTCTTTCATCAGAGCCTCCCTGCAGGTGGACAGACAGTTGGTGTGATTGTTTAATGTGTAAAATCTTTCCTTCTTTCTGATCCTAAACTGTATGTGAGACACCTGAGTGAGGATGGCTTCTGATTGGCTGTCGCCTCAAACACAGCTAGTCTGCCGATTTGCTAACGAGCTTCGTAAACAAACGATTTTGTCACTTTAATTTTTCCTTCAGCTGCTAAAACTGAAACATGGAGAATTATTCTGTGAAACATCTAATAAAGAACTCATCACAATAAAACATCTGTCAGCTGATAATCTGTAGTTTTTTTTATTTCTCTGGCAGGTAAATTCCCAGGAACAGGTAACCATGGAAACCAGATAATCAGACACCCAGCAGCAACACAGTTTAACTTAATACACCCCGAAACACAATAAAGAATATTGCAGTGAGCGGTGGGATCAGGTTAATGTGAGCGTCTTTAAACAGGCGGCAGCTTTATTGGAATAAAAACATGTTATTGGAATAAACAGTGTTTGGAGGTTATTGCTTCAGTCTGTATTCAAACCAGCTGTGATCTGATTGGCTGCTGCTGCAGACTCTCCAACTGTATTTGGTTAGCACATATTGACAGGATGCACACATTTGGTTATAAGATATTGACAGGACCTGTGGATTTGATTATGGACGGAGTGTGTGTGTGTGTGTGTGTGTGTTTGTGTGTGTGTGTGTGTGTGTGTGTTTGTGTGTGTGTGTGTGTTTGTGTGTGTGTGTGTGTGTTTGTGTGTGTGTGTGTGTTTGTGTGTGTGTGTGTGTGTGTGTGTGTGTGTGTGTGTGAGTGTGTGTGTGTGTGTGTGTGTGTGTGTGTGTTTGTGTGTGTGTGTGTGTTTGTATGTGTGTGTGTGTGTCATCAGGTCATCAGGTCTGCAGTTATACTTAAAGTCTAAAGTTAATAAATGTTAATAAGCAGATTTTCGTCTGCAGCTACGTTTTTCTTCCTTCATGAGCAGCAAGAATTTCATTGTATGATAATCTGAGGTTTAAGTAAAACTGGATTATCTGAGCTCTCGGCTGTTTGCATCTGCAGTTGTTAGAGACTGAAAGCAATTTGGTGCATTTTGCAAGAGAAGAATGTGTCAGTGTGTTAGAGACTTTCCACTCTGAGGAAAACAGGAAGCAGTTTGTGGTTAGTAGTAACATGAGCAGCAGTCTCTGCAGCTCATGTTGTGCCTGAAACAGGAAGTGGAGGTTTCTTTTTTTACCTCAAGACCCACTGTGACCTTTCACATCTGAAAGCTGAGCTGAAATTTGTCCTAAAACCTTCCACCGCTGCTCATACTATCAAACTGTCATAGTGGAGTAGAAAGTACAATATTTCCCTCTGAAATGTAGTGGAGTGGAAGTATAAAGTGTCACGTCCTGCCTGGACTTTCTGTTTGTTTTTTGGACTCTTTGTGTTTTTGTGTTCTTTGGGTTTCCAGTGTTACACCTCTGTTGCCCTTCTGGTCATATGGTTTTGCTTATGAAGTGGGTGCTGGTTTTACAGGGCGGCCTTTGTCGGTCAGCTTGGGGTGTACTTGGGTTTGTGTTCATGGTTATTCCTGGACAGATTAGTGTAGGTTGTATTGAGAGTTCCCCTGTTTCATCACCTCAGTTCTCCCCACCTGCACCTCATCTCCTCGTTAGACCAGTTAGTTTTTAAGTCCTGGTTTCCTGTTCAGTCTTTGTTGGTTCTGTTTCGTTCTGTTTAGATTCCTGCATGCACTCCGGTTTGCTCTTCACTCCTAATAAAGAGTTTTCTTCAGACCTGCTTCACCTTCAGTCTCAGAATTTGGGTCCATTCCTGCTACTCACTGAGACATAAAGTAGCATCACATGGAAATACTCAAGTAAAGTACAACTACCTCAGAACTCACACTTTGTACTTGCAGCATGTGCAGCAGTATTCACACCTTCAATATCAGTTTATAAATAGGCTGCATGGAGGCGTCTCAGTGGGCAGAGATAGAAATTCTTCAGTATAGCAGGGAGTTTCTGTTCTCTTTAAAGTCGACACATTAAAAAAAACTTTGACTGCACTTTTTACTGCTATCTGTAGAGAACACACACACACATACACACACACACACACACATATACACACACACACACACACACACACAGAGAGATTCAATTAGTCCTTCTGTAGAAGACAAAAGCGTAAACAACACTCACTAACTGGCTGAACGCCGCCTCAGCAGAAACTAAACTGGTAACATCTCAATCCTCAGTTGGATTCACACACACACACACACACACACACACACACACACACACACACACACACACACACACACACGCTGGATCACAGATATTGTTATTAATATCCAGGTTGCCCACAGGAGCAGCAGGATGTTGTTATTGTATTCAGCAGATTTACAGATTCTCCCTGCAGACTCTGACAGTCTGACTGAACGCATCACACGTCTACAAAGTCTTTATGGCGTCGTCATTTTCCCGCCTGCAGGCAGAAACCCAAGAAAATCAGATCTGGGTTTGAAAAAAAAAAAAAAGACAAAATG
>NC_089536.1:625384-627884 GCF_963924715.1 Thunnus thynnus | reverse complement strand
CAGATCACACAATCAAACTCTACAATGAGGCAACAGAGAAAACTAAACTGAAACATAAAGAACACACACACACAAACACACACACACACACAAACACACACACACACACACACACATACACACACACACACACACACACAGCTGTCAGGGCTGATAGGGGCCCCTGGGGGCCTCGTGGTCCTAATGAGGCTGTTTGATGACTGAAACAAACTCACAAACCTCTTAACTGTGCTTCATGTGTGTTTATGTTGCAGCGGTTGAAAGAGGACGCTGTGTGTGTGTGTGTGTGTTTGTGTGTGTGTGTGTGTGTGTGTGTGTGTGTGTGTGTGTATGTGTGTGTGTTAAGCAGAAAGTGCGTCTGTGATGTTTCATCTGAACCACCGAGTCGTCCACAGATTCATCTTCTCGCTGCACCATCAGACTCGTGATCCAGTTTTTTGATGCAGCAGAACCAGAGATGTCGTCTCCTCTTCGATAGGAACCTGGCGCCTATATTACCCACAATGCACCTGGAGACTGGGGTTCGTTATGCTAGTAGCGGCTAATGAAAGCTGGAGCAGCAGAGATGAGGAGCTACAGCAGTCTCACTTCTGTCTCCAGCTGTAAAGTGATGATGATAAACTGACCCGTAGCTGGATAACAGTAAACATGTCAGTGAACGTATTGAACACTGGACAGATTGTTTTCCTCACATTCAATTATTCTTTGCGTTACAATAATTTCTGTTGCCGATTTTACTTGCAAAAAACCTTTTTCTGTGTTCAAAATGTTCCTTCACGCTCTCAGATGTAACTCTGTACTCGACTGCTCTGCTGTTACTGCTGGCAGTCAGACTGGAGACAAACCAGCCAATCAGAAACAACCTCGTCCAGTTTTCTGTAACACCACAGAGTGGCTGTTGCCCCCGACAACACAGCTCCCAGGGTCACCGGGACACTCAGACCCTCCATCACGATAAGCTGACGATTCTCAGAGGAGAAAAATTATTTATTAATTTTTATTTGTTGTTGTTGTTGTTGTTGTTATTGTTATTATTATTATTATTTCTTGGTTATGTTATATTTTTGTTTTGTTTTTTTGATGTTTTCTTTGTTTGTTGTTAAAAACTTCAGGAAAAATCTACATTAACACACACGTCTGTCGATCTTTCACTGTTTATGGTTCAGTGAACATTCTGACTGTCAATCAAGTGTTGAAACTAAAATTAAATAATTCTTTGCGTGATTTTAATTTCTATACAAAACATATTTTATTGTTTATTATATTAGCTCAAACGCGCTCAGGAATCCTCCTCAGGTCTGATGAGTGACGGCGTGTCATCATCGTCCTGACTGGCGGCTTCCTGAGAGTCATTATTAACCAGTTTCCCCACAAGTGAGGAGGATGAACACACGAACACGTGATGAACACGTGATGAACACGTGATGAACACATGATGAACACATGATGAACACATGAACACATGATGAACACATGAACACATGATGAACACATGATGAACACATGAACACATGATGAACACATGAACACATGATGAACACATGAACACGTGATGAACACGTGATGAACACATGATGAACACATGATGAACACATGAACACATGATGAACACATGAACACATGATGAACACATGATGAACACATGATGAACACATGAACACGTGATGAACACATGATGAACATGTGATGAACACATGAACATGACGTTAGCCTAACGTTCAGCTGAACTATAATAGTAAATATAACTATACAGTATGTATCTAAGATGTTATTGGGGTCAGAGGTCATGCGGGGACACGCTGCCTTGCTCCTGGGCAGCTGCTCAGAGGCAGATATGACTTCCTGTTGTGATGGATGACGGTCGCTATGGCGACAGAGAGCTGATATGGAGACGTAACGAGACAATGAGATTCCCACTGGAGAGCGTCATCACTCATCCTCCACATATCGCCACGGCGACGCCGCGGTCACAGCTTCCTTCAGGCATGTGTGTGTGTGTGTGTGTGTGTGTGTGTGAGAGCGTTAACATGTGTGTGTGTGTGTGTGTGTGTGTGTAAGTTAAAATGAGGCCATCTATCATGCAGAGAGATGTTCTTTATATACTGGCTAACACTGCAGCACACACACACACACACAGACACACACACACACACTCAGCAGGCTGTAGATGTGACAAACTGATAGTAAAGCCAATTAAAGGGCTATTACACTCAACCTGCTGTCATTACTATGAGAGGGCACAGTGTGTGTGTGTGTGCGTGTGCGTGTGCATGTGTGTGTGTGTGAGTTCATTGAGGTAAATTATACAGCTGTAGTTATGAATGAATCCTGTAGTGAATCAGCTGTCATACACACAGTCCTCAGTGTATTCATGTAGTAAATACTGTATTGATCAGAGGTATTGATAGGATATGGATTGTATTGTTTTGGGCTTGTTTTTATTGATCAACAATGATTAAGAAGGAATCGGAACATGACTGAAGCTTCATAACATATAGAT
>NC_089536.1:607884-615384 GCF_963924715.1 Thunnus thynnus | reverse complement strand
CCTCCTGACAGGAATACCAATCATCTCTGAGAGTGTGTGTGTGTGTGTTACAGTGTGTGTATGTGTGTGTGTTAACAGTGTGTGTGTGTGTGTGTTTGTGTATCAGGGGAGTTGGAGCAGACAGTTGAATATCATCAGTATTCAGAGATGGACGACTCTTTCTCTGCAGTTATTTCCTTCAACAGCTCTCAGTGCTGACACACACACACACACACACACACACACACACACACACACACACACACACACACACACACACACACACACACTGTATTTATTACAGTTATTTGATTGAGGAGGTATCCAGCGTGTCGCAGTAACTGCACAGACTCAGTTATCTGCTCCTGCAGTCAGAAAGACAGAAACACTTTTTTCTTTTCATCACATTTATAAACCAACAAATGCAGCGAGCCGATTGGTGGTTTGATCATGTGACTCCAGAACGTCTCTATCAGCCGTCGTCTCTAGCAGCCTCGGTGTGTGTTTCTAATTTATATTTTCAATTTGGGAATAAAAACCTTGAGCAGAAAATTCAAAGAAATCCTGAAATGTTGCAGGTGGAAAAGTTGGTTTATCAATAAAAGCAAAATGCAACAAAACATAACGGAAACATATAAATCACAACGTCCTGAGGAGACTAAAGATAGTGACGAGAGACTGTAATGTTGCTCAAAATAACATGAAACAAACAGAAATGTTTCCAGATTGACACGTTATTTTACAGATTTACTTAAAGTACAACTGTGTTATATGTGATGTTATCTAGTTCATAAACACTTTACAGCTCAGTCACTCGATCAATACTCACCTTCACTATTACATCAGGGAACAATAACTCCTTCCTGCTGCTGCCATCAGGCCGGATCACATGTATTGATCCACACGTTTTAATAAATGCTGCGTGTGGATTAATGTACATGTGTTGTAATGTCCTTCAGCCGAACTGTCAGCTGTTAGCATTCATGACTCATTTAACTGTTTTTACATTGTTGTTGTTGTTGTTGTTGTTGTTGTTGTTGTTGTTGTTGTTGTTGTTGTTGTTGCGTTTGTCTTTTTATGGAGTTTCTGGAATCTTGAATAAAATCTCTCCTGCAGTCTTTCATTGATAGACAGACTGCTCCTTTAACCGCTGCTTCAGTATCAACAGCTAACGGTGAGGAGGTCAAAGGTCAGCACACACACACACACACACACACACACACACACACACACACACACACACACACACACACACACACACACAGCGCTGGGTGTTTGTCTCCAGTATTATTCATATTCTCTCACAGTCTGACTGCAATTACCACCAGACTCACTGCTATTAAAATATCACACACACACACTCAGACATGAAGTGTGTGTGTGTGTGTGTGTGTGTGTGTGTGTGTGTGTGTGTGTGTGTGTGTGTGTGTGAAGTGTGATGCTGTGTGTGAAAATTCATCTTCACTTTTTTAACAGAATCAGACGTGTTGTTGCTGTTTTCAGATAATAAATCCTCTCTGATGGTTTGTTGCTGTTTGACATCAGCACAGTAAACAAACAGGACGTGATTCTGTCAGGTCATGTGATCAGTCGTTAGCTCGGCTGCCAGGTCGTCCGTGTGTTGGTTTCCACTGGGAGCTCTGGTTTCCTCCCACCATCACAAACATGTGCTGTATATTCGGGTTAATAATCTGCCAGTTGGTCAAATGCAGAGGATCAGTTTCCCCACAGGGATCAATACTGAACTTCTTCTTCTTCTCTGACACTTTTAGAGTGTATTTTGTCTTCTTAACGCTCATTTTTTAATTTTTAAAATGAAAACTGGAATTGATGCAATTTTTTTATAGTTTCTCTGAAAAGGTTGAGTCCTAAAAGTCAAAGATGAACTAGAGTTTAGTTTGTAAAATATATTATTATTATTATTATTATTATTATTATTATTATTATTATTATTATTATTATTATTAGCAGTGTTGTGTTTGACAGACGTCTTGTCAACTGTAGTTTGTGTTCTGATTTGTTTGTTGAACATCTGGAAATGAGGCTGTTTATGTAACATCTGTTCTCTGTATGTCGTTGATGGTTGTGAGGATGTTTGTTAGTCGTCCTGCTGTGTGTTGGAGCAAAGTTACAAGAGGAATATTAAATAAAACACAATTTAAATGATTAATAATAACATTAATCAGATTATAACTTAGCAGAGAAAGACGTCTGATGATGATTTGACTTGTTCACGTTGTTCTGATTCAGCTCCAACATGTACGGATGGATTTGAGAAGTTGACATTTGGAGTAAAGAAGGAGAAGAAGAAGTGAAATCCTGCTACTATAGTTTGTTTACGTAGCCTCCGGAGCCGGAGGAAGCTTCCTGAAGCTGACCAATCAGAACAGAGTGGGCTCATCAGGAGGCGGGGCCTTAAAGAGACAGGAGCTAAAACGGCCTGTTAGAGACAGAGGCTGAACTGAGGGGCTGCATAAAGGACCAGTAGAAGATCAATAAGGAGTTTTTACTCCAGTAGAGCCCCAGAATATAAATATAGAGGCTGGAGATGAGCAGAATATGAGATTTATAAACTGTCATCACTGGATAACAACAACAACAATAATAATAATAATAATAATCAGACAGATGATCCTCCTCCTTGTCTCCTCATTTCCTGCTGCAGCTCTAATTCTCTGAATATTAACCCCCCCTCCCCCCCTCCCCCCCTCCCCGGTGACCCGTGTCTTTAAACGGGCCTCCCCCTCCATCCCATCCCAGAATCTCCCTGCTGCTCCTGCTGTTGCCATAGTGACGACAATCCTCCAGTGATTAGTGTTAATTATCACCATGGCAACACCATCAGTACCGGTGTAATCATGTGTCAGGAGGTGATAGGAGGAGGGGGAGGGGAAAGGAGGAGGAAGAGGAGGAGGAGGAGGAGGAGGAGGAGGAGATGAGAGGTGATGAACACTTCATTAACTGACAGGAGCTCAAAGACACACAGCAGCATCAGCGATGTGATAACTGACTGCTGAAAGCTGCAGGTATAAACTCCTGCCGGCTGATTGGCTGGAATGAGGGACAGGTGTGTTGTCAGGTGAGGGTCAGGTGAGGGTCAGGTGACTACATGTTCTGCAGAACTTTAGCAGCATTTTAGTCTTTTTTTCACTTTCATTTTCATTTGAAGTTTCTCTCCTGTTTCACCTTTTCTTCTTCTTCTTCTTCTTTTTCTTCTTCTTCTTCTTCTTCTTCTCTGTGTGGCATTTTGTGAAAAGTTCGGCTTGAAAACAGCTTTTAGCTTATTAACTAATTCAGAGGAAACCTTTTCACAAGCTGGTTAAAAGGCAGAGTTATCCCCCCGAGGGCCACACACACACACACACACGCACACACACGCACGCACACACACACACACGTGCACACACACACACACACACACACACACACACACACACACACACACACACACCTCCATAATTACCGACCAGTATCTTCTTCTTCTGCTCTGCATATTACGGCTCTGAGCTGTGCAGCAGTTGAATACCAGGTTGATGACATAATTGGTTGCCGGGCGGATCTTTAACAGGATAAATGTTGCCTGAAAAAAACCCAAACATGAACTAATTTATCATCCTGAAGAGAGGAGGACAGGTGTGAAGCCCCGCCCACTGAGTCACCTGACAGAGCGCTGATGAAGAGTTATTACGACACATCATCACACGCTAACTACACGCGTGTTGTCTGTGTGTTTGAGATGTTGCTCGTGTCAGGCCGCCGTGAATAAAACAGCTGATACTTTATTACATCAACTCTTTATTTTATTCACTGACAGTGATGTTACATGTTTATGATTCCTCAGTTGTTTGATTCTGCAGCAGCTTTTCTCAGAAACTGTGATCCAGTTTGTGATGTTTTATGTTTCTTTTTGTGGTAAAATTGCAAGCAAAGTAAAATAATGTGATTTTTTTATATGTAATGACTTCCTGGATAAAAAGCAGAGACAAATATATTTCAGCTCTAATGTTCAATGTATTCTCTGAACATGAGAACCATGAGGACTCAACGTTCTATAAAACAGAAAATACTGTACTTGAGTTCCATTTATAACTTTTATTAAATAAACTTTCAGCTCAACATCAGCAGCAAATAAAATCATCAATAATGTTATTAAAATAAATCTAGTTGGATGTTTGAGGCAGATTATGTCTCCTGACTCACTGAATCAAACCTCATCTGGGAACATTTGGGAACATTTAGGAACATTTGGGAACATCTGGGAACATTTGGGAACATTTGAGAACATTTGGGAACATCTGGGAACATCTGGGAACATTTGGGAACATCTGGGAACAGTTTTGCTCGTCTATGGCATCGTGTTTGTTGGCAGGTGAGATTTGTCGTCAGTTGCCGCCACACCAAACACCACGATTGGTCCAAACCACAAGCAGCTGCTGATTTAAACGTTTCATGCAGAAAAGTTGCTGCAATTTAGTAAAAATCTTTCAGATATTGCAGAGATTTCCTGGAGGATCTGATCATTACAGTAAATAAAATAAATTCTGACTCATATTTGTATCATCAGAGTAAGAAATGACCTGCAGAGACATTTCAATCAAGATGCAAAACCATGAATAAGCTCATACACTAAATTAAATTTATTGCAGAAGAAGCACTTCTACAGTGTTTCTGTCCAAAAACAACATTTGCAGACGTCTGATTTTCATCCTGATGAAACGTAAAGAGAGACGAGCGGCGACGGTAACGAGGTGAAAACGTCACGATGCTCTCTGAACTGTCCGTCACCTCTGAGCCGCCGACAGGAAGCAGCTGAACAGTCTTCTTCTCTCTGTGGAAAAGTCTGAATGTGAAATCTGCTTTTAGAGGCTGAACGAGGCGTCTGACCTCTGACCCCTCCGTCCAGGTCGTTAATGTTTCAGCCTGAAGCTCCTCCATTATTCACCTGCTCACACATCTTCTCTCCAGATCACTGATCGCTCAGCCGTGGAGATAATAAACACGTTGATGTTGTTGTTGTTGACAAACAGAACTTCATTGACTGAAGAAGGCTATGAGAAATAGAAAGCGAGTAAGGGGGACTTTGAGCTTGTTTTGATGTCAAAGAGAGTAAATTCATCAGTGTGAAAGTTTATAAAATGGTGACATTTTATTTTGAGGATGTTTTACAGAGATGGAGGTTCAGTTTGGTTCCAATATGTTATCAATGCATCTATCATTTATCATATTTATATCATCGCTCATGTGTTTCCTGTCTGTCTGATGCTCCTCTGCTGCTCTTCCTGAACTTTCTGACATTTTTCCTCATTAAAGAGTTTTTTTTCTTTCCTTATTTAAATCTGAGGACAGACTGTGAACCTGGAGGATAATTACTGTTTCTGTTCCATCAGGTTATACAAATAAAAATGGACGTGACTACAAATTATTTTTAAATAATGAGAAACAGTGTTAGGTTGTTTTAGTTGGTGCCTTTTCTATAAAATCTGTCAAGTACCTGCAAATGACTCTGTTGGTCATGGCTCGTAGTGAACATTTCAGGTCTGATCATTTGATTTTAAATGTAAAACTAATATCAGTCAGCTGATAGTTTTAGTTGTTCCTGTATATTCTGTGTTGCAGCTGACAGACTGAAGTGAGGAGGAAACACGTTAACGTTGATGACGAGCGTCCTCTAAATGAGCTGAAATATTCATCAAACTCTTTTATTTAGATGGAAAATCTATTTCCTGGATGTCGATCTGTACGAAAAAGAGTTCATTTTTATTTAATTGAAGACATCAAGTCGTAAACCAGAGATGATGTTTTTAATGAAATAAACATGAACACACACACACACACACACACACACACACACACACACGCACACACACACACACACACACACACACACACACGCACGCGGTTCAGTTGGAGACTTTTAGCACTTTTTGTTGTCAGTTTGTGTTAAAAGTTAAACATCTTTGGGATGAACATTTTAATTTGTCATTTTTTAAATTTTTAAGTAAATCTTGTGTGTGTGTGTGTGTGTGTGTGTGTGTGTGTGTGTGTGTGTTTGTGTGTGTGTGTGTGTTCCAGCTGGGTGGGCAGAGATGCAGGCGACTAAAAGCCAGAATAAATATTAAAAGCAGATCAATATTTCATTCAAGATAAATTATTATGGAGTGTTTCTGAAAGCCTGTGTGTGTGTGTGTGTGTGTGTGCGCGTGTGTGTTTGTGTGTCTGTGTGTGTGTGTGTGTGTGTGTGTGTGTGTGTGTGTGTGTGTGTGCGCGTGTGTGTTTGTGTGTCTGTGTGTGTGTGTGTGTGTGTGTGTGTGCGTGTGTGTGTGTTAATAATGGATCACGGTGTGTCAGTGACATCAGATTGTGTTTTTAAAGCGGTGGATGTTCGTTCTGATCCGACGTGTCTTTTAAAACATGTGACAGCAGCTCAGATGACACGCGTGAATATTTCATCACGTGTCTGTTTGCGTTTGTCTTCACATGGAGGCTGAAACACGTCTGACTGCGTTTATTCTCCTCCTGTAAAAACACACCGTGTCAGTCTGCCGAAACGAAACTGAACCACAGTAGAACCAGTTTGAATCCTGCAGAAGAAGAATCATCAAACCGTCAGCAGCTGATCAGAAATCCATCGTCACCTGTCACGCGACGAGCTGCTTCAGAAGCATCTTTTCTAAGTTTGTTAGTTTTGCTGCTGAATATGTGGAAACATGTTATGAACAGAATCAAACTACAAACAGCTGCTGCCGCCGACTCTCCACCAGCTGACGGGAGGGAAGAGTAGAAACTTCATCGGTGAGTTCCTCCTCTTCTTCACCTTCTAGTGACTCCAAAACAAAAGCAAACTATCCCAAACGGTGACGTCACACGTGAGTCCTGGTGACGGACGGCAGAAACGTCATCATACACGACGCTTTTAGTCTCTTTTCAACCAAAACGTTCCAGGAAACTAAAAGTCTCTGAAGTTCCTGTTTGTGTTTCCAGCTCATCTGAACAAACACAAACATAAACAAACACAAACACAAACACAAACACAAACATAAACATAAACAATTAGACTCATAATTGATGAAAAAATGACACTGAAACAACAACAGTCTGTTGTTACTGTTGTTGTTGTTTGTGTTTACTGTTGCTGTTGTTTGTGTTTACTGTTGTTGTTGTCTGAGTGAATGAAACAATCAGGAAATAAAGTTTGATTTCTCTCTTTTTCTCTGTTTTAATACCAGTCAACAACAACAACAACAACAACAACGTCTAACTTTGTTTTTAACAAACGATGTGAAACGTCTTCTCGCCGTCTTCTCGCCGTCCCGGCGCCAAGGTCTCTGCTTCCTGTCGTCTAAACGCAGCTTTACTTCCTGCTGTGATGGAAACGACTGAATTCATCTGTTGTTTCACCTTCTTTAAACAACTCATCAGATTATTTCTGGTTGTCCAAACGGTATGAAGACAATATTTTTATTGCACTAACACAGGTGTAGATGCACTAACACAGGTGTAGATGCACTAACACAGGTGTGG
>NC_089536.1:595384-602884 GCF_963924715.1 Thunnus thynnus | reverse complement strand
TCATTTCCATCTGTCATAATGACATCACACATGTACACACACACACACACACACACACACACACACACACACACTGTAAATGACTGTAATTGTTGTTGTTTTTCTGTATCATTTGAACGCTGTCAGTCACACAGAAGAGGAATAATCATAAATATTGATTAATAACTAATAGATCTTAGATCCAGAAACATCAGTTAAGTTATAAAACAATAAAACAAACAAATAAAAACACACAGATTCAAACAGTAAACATGACACAGGATGAAAACTGTGAAGGTTGATCATTCATCAGACTGAATCATACAAACTGTCATTTCTTCTTCTCTGCTGTGTCTCTGAAACTAAACTTTTATTATAACAGGACCGAAAACTGATCAAACATCAGACAGAACACACAGATATCATCTATAAATGGTCAACATCTATTAAATAATAATACTGTAAGTGTATATATGCAAAAAATCATCTAACTTCTCATCAATGTTATTGATTATTATTGTTATATTTTGTCATTTTATCAAACAGAAATGTTTTTACTTCAAGAACTCAAATGAAATATTACAATAAAATCTATATCAGTGAATAATAAAGATAGATAGATGATTGATAGACAGATTGATAGATGATAGATGATAGATGATAGATGATAGATGACAGATAGATAGATAGATGGATGGATAATAGATGGATGATAGATAGATAGATAGATGGATGGATGATAGATAGATGGATGGATGATTGACTGATTCTTGCAGTCAGGAATATATAAAATATTCTGGGAGATTAAACATTCCTGAATATTTCATTTTTTTTATTCAGGAGGCAATAAAAAGTTCAAACAGACGAGAATAAAAAAAATTTCTGAAGTAAAAGCAGAGAAAGTCAAACGTGAGACGACTTCCAGAGATTCATTACAGACACACACATGCACACACACACACACACACACACACACACACAGTGTGTGTGTGTGTGTGTGTGTGTGTGTGTGTGTGTTGAACGGTGGTGTAAGAAGTATTCAGAGTAAAAGTAGAAACACCAAAGTGTAAAAATACTCCTTTACAAGTGAAAGTGCTGCATTTCTAACGTGTATTAAAGTATTATCAGTAATAGTGACCGACGTGTTCGACATGTTTAATAATAATAATAACGTCAGTGAGTCTGCAGCTGCTGGTTTGATCAATCTGAGCTGAGAAGAAGAAATAATCAATATCTGATACATGTGGATTCGTGTCTCAGGTTTTCTCTCTGATGTCTGTAATAGTGAAGAGTTTCACGTCTTTCACATTTTCACAATGAGGTCACAAGAGTTTGTGAACTTTATCAGCTTATCATGTTATTTAATGTAAAGTTTTAATCAAATTAAAAATAACGAGTAAAATTGAAAGCAGCTATTAACTAAAGCTGTCAGATAAATGCAGCGGAGTAGAAGTATCAAGTTGTATAAAATAGAAATACTTGAGTAAATGTACAAGTTGTGCTTAAGTGCAGTAGTTGAGTACTTACTGCTGTTGGTGAGTGTGACAGCAGATGAAGTGACAATAACTGTGTGTCTTGTTACTTAATAATATATTTATACATAATATCTGAACAAAATACAGATCAATACATTCTGGGGATCAACGCTACAGGAACATGACAGTGATCATGTGACTCTGCAGCGGACTGACAGGGTTTACCTGAATGTTGTGGGACTGCTCCTTTAACCAACCAGATCAGCTTACAGCCGACAGCTCAGCCAATAACAGACAGTAATCTGCACCTGAGGTTGTGGCGGATTACAGAGGACAGATTATCCTTTTCAACAGGGTTTATCCTGTTTATCCTCTCTGTTGCCGGGCGGATTAGCAGCTGTGTTCTTCTCTAACCTGAAGACTTCGGAGCATCTTCGTGCACACTTACACAAACGTTACAGCTGTGAAGAGGAAACATACACGATGCTTCATAAAGCAAATATCACCTGATCAATCAGAGTGATCAGTGTTCCGTTACAAATTCTGGTTAAACCTGGTTTGATGTGAGAGAAAGATGGTTGTCATGGTTTACGGGGACCAACAGGAAAGTGATTGTTTATTTCCACATCCAGCAGTTACGGAGCAACATTATCATTCATGTGGAGTCGTGTTTCTGTCCAATATTCACTCTCTTTTAGCTGTTTTTACTCTCTACCAACTCCTGAGGGAAATATCTGGCTCTTTATCTGCTAAATGCTCCACTATGTTCACCACTAGTCTACAGCTAACTGTGAGCAGGTAGTGTTCAGCGGTTTTTTACAGCTTCTTCTCTCTGAAAACGACGCTATGAGACGCTGAGAGTGAACCAGAACAGTAAAGTTGCAGCCGGACAGATAAACAATGAGCTGAAACTCACTATAAAGCTGCAGAGTCACTGATGATTCACTGTAGGTTCACCACTACGAACCAATAACACATCACACACTGTAGAGATCAGACTGTGGAGGAGAGAAATATATGTTAGAGATGCTTTAAAGCACAGTGTCAGCTCAGCCTGCTTCATTACATAATTAGATATTCACAATGTTAGTTTCAGTTTATGTTGCGCTCACATGGTGCATTTCTGAACTCTGCAGACTCACGACTTATTTGTTTCCCCGTGGCCGCTACGGGCTCCGGGAGGGTGATAAGTCAATAAGAACCCAACAGTATTTTTATTCAGAGTCTCCCAACAAGCTCTTCCTGCTGTGGTGAAACATGGAGACTCTCCGGGTCAGAATCAGGGAACAGGAACTGTGTAACAGGTCTGTGAGAATCAGTGAAAACTAAAGATGAAGATCAATAATCAACTGACCAACCAACCAATCATCATCATCATCATTTTATTCATTTAAATGACAACACACTGAGGGAGAATCTTTGTTTTCAGTGGTGCTGAGATACAGAAGAAGAATATATGGCTATAGCAGCTAAACACGAGTAAATACTAATAACAATGCTGTAAAGTTTACAATCAACATATTAATGAAAGTATATAGTAAGTATGTGGGCACAGTAACAGGAAACAGATCTTCCTGACTGTATGAAGTTGGCTGATAGATGGAGAAATAAATTTTCAACCTGTGCTTTGATAACAACATGTCAATATAAACAAGTAAGTTTTTCATCGACCTGATGACTTGATATTTCAAAACTACAATAGTCAATATTTCTTGCATTTGAAACAACATCCATTTAGTCTTTGCACAGTTTAGGACCAGTTTCAAGTTATGAAGGTGTTTTTGAAGGAAGTTAAATGATAGTTGTAGGTTTAAAGAATAAGCACGGGAGTAAAGGACTGTGTCATCTGCATATAGATGGAAGTTACAACTGTACAGCGAAGAGGTAATATTGATTATATACACAGTGAATAAAACTGGTCCAAGGACAAAATCTTGAGAAACTTCCTTTGCATGAATATGACCTATCCTGACACACTGGGACCTCTAAGAGAGGTAATGAAACCACAGACGGCTGAAGAAAGTCGTAACAGCAGAGAGTGATCAACTGTGTCAAAAGCTTTGGATAAATCTTTGATTAGTCTCTGATTACCAGGAGGAGAGGTGGTGTTAGCAGCAGCAGCAGCAGCCAGGTGAGTCACTGCTGGAGTCCGGCGGAGCCCATGGCTGGCACGGGGCAGGGGAGGGGACTGACGCCAGACCAACCTTCAGCAGGCTCAGTACGGGGGGGTGGAGCTGGGGGTCGGGCTGGTCAGGATGTTTAACCTGAGCAGTAGAACATCTTGAGATGTTGTTCTTCAACTCTGATAAGATGGCAAGACTCACACAGCCGTCACGTTAGTAGATAACAGCTCTTAAAAACGACTTAAAACCAACGTCCGGTGACTAAAATCCGTCATCCGGTTAAGAGAGTTAAAAATTTAAAGAGTGAATTGTAAAAATGTGTTTAAAATCTGGATGAAAACTGGATAAAAAGTCATTTCTGGCTCCAGTCAGAGAG
The DNA here is from genome assembly GCF_963924715.1 of Thunnus thynnus. Classification (NCBI taxonomy): domain Eukaryota; kingdom Metazoa; phylum Chordata; class Actinopteri; order Scombriformes; family Scombridae; genus Thunnus; species Thunnus thynnus. Next base: position 598,931 of record NC_089536.1, on the reverse strand, counting down.
CAGGAAGCTGCTGAGGAGCCTCTGAGCAACAAAATGTCATTTTGAAGACGTCCACACACATACAGAGAAGCATCCGTCTGTTTCTGAGCGTCTCCATCATCATCATCATCATCATCATCATCATCACACCCCCATTCAGTCATGATTTACACTGTGAGTGTGAGTGTGTGTGTGTGTGTGTGTGTGTGTGTGTGTGTGTTCAGTCTATTACAGCTTCATATTGCAGCTGCTGCCTCACTGCGTTAAAACGTCTGTTAGAGGTGAATTTATGTCAGAAGGCTCCCATTAGCTCAGATATATGACTGCACACACACTCACACACTCACACACACACACACACACACACACACACACACACACACACACGCACGCACACACTCACACACACACTCACTCAGCTGGTTTCTGTATATAATGACCAGTGCAGAGCAACTGTGTTTGACTCTTAAACAGATTTTTTTGTGATAATTCAACATAAACATACTGAATATTTTACACAGTTCATAACTGTTTATCCATCAAACCTCAGAATGATCTATTTAATCTATTTATCTTGGGTTGTTGTTTTTTAGTATTATTTTTATCGACAGATTTATAAAACATATAAAGGTATAATATATAACATTTATATACAGTAAACTATTACTTACTGAGGTCACATGATGACACCGGGACGGTCATAAAAGTGAATCAGACTGTTTTTATTTATCATCGTTTTTCAGTTTCTTAAAGAAAAACAAGATTAAAAGTTGAAGAGAAGGAATCGTGTGTGAGTGGATCACGTGATCACACGAATCTCAGCTTCACATCAGAGCTGCTAAACGACTCGTTGACCTCCGCCGTTCTCCAGGCGCTCTCTGATTGGCTGCCGCTGACCTCCCCGAGGGGCTCGGTGATTGGCTGGGAAGCGAGAAGCAGCGACTGAATGCATTAGTGTCATTAGAGCCAAACGCACTGATAGAAACACTTCATCTTCACACTGATGAAGAACTGATTATCAAACAACACACCGACTCTCTGCTGCTGAACCTGTAGAGACGGACGGATGAAGACGAAGACAAAGAAAAGATCACAACAAATACAAAGATGTCAGACGAACAAGGCAAATACTTGACGAAGACGAAGAGGAAGATGAAGTGAAGAGATGAAGACCATGAAAAAAGAAGACAAAGACAGTAATGATGAAGATGAAGGTGAAGACGAAAACAAACAAAGAGACGAAGCAAAAAAAAAATGTAAAAAGACAAAAAGAGGCGAGAATAAAGCCAGGTGAAGAAGACACCGATGAAGATGAAGCTGTTGTCTTAGTGGAGCTTTGAGCACAGTCAGCTAGTCGTGTTGAGGATGAAGATGAGGATGAGTTGAGGATGAGGATGAGGATGAGTTGAGGATGAAGATGAGTTGTGTTGCGGATGAAGATGAGTTGAGGATGAAGATGAGTTGATGATGAAGATGAGTTGTGTTGAGGATGAGGATGAGTAGTGTTGAGGATGAGGATGAGGATGAAGATGAGTTGAGGATGAAGATGAGTTGTACCACAAACTGAAACACGATGAGGACATGAGGTCATGTGACCTCTGTGACCCCGCCTGTCTTTTGGCTGTTCTGCTTCAGTAATTACCATGGTAACGACACATCATCTTCATCATCATCATCATCGCCATCATCGCAGGAAACAGGAAGCAGTGACAGAGAGAGAACGCCGGGTGAAAACTGGTGAAAACACTCGTTAATAACAGACGTCAGGAGTAAAAACATGACGGTCAGCTGACGGTCAGCTGACGGGAGGAACAGCAGCAGCTGACAGCAGCGTCTGACGTCTGCAGCAGCTTCATCTTCAAATATCAAATAAAGTTTATAATCTACAAATTAAATGTTTCAGTCTGAACGTTTATCAGCTGCTCCATCAGACCGACGGAGGCGGAGTTACGTTTCCCGCTGAAATTACACTTTTACAGCATCACGAGGAGCTGAAAGTCGATTTCAAGTGTGTTTTAGGAGAACAGGTGAGTTCTCGACGCTGTTTTAGGATTTTAAAGATTTTCTGACATCGTATAGAGAATTATAATTGAGAATATTTCTTCGCCAGAATGATCAATAATGAAAATAATCAGCTCTGCCGCCCCGCTGGTCTCTGTTAGCCACACAAACACTTTCACATCCAGACTGAAGCTTCGTTCATCAGTGATCAACACAAACATCTCTGACGCTGCAGGAACACAGGTAGCGTTCATTTTATCAGCTGTTTTTATATTTAATCTTAGTTTTAGTTAGTTTTAGTTTTATCGTATTTAGACCTCATTGTTGTTTTTTTAAGTCAAGTTTTAGTTGATTAAAAGTCTGGTTTTAGTCTCAACTGAAACTATTTTAGTTTAGTTTTAATCATTTTTTTTCATTTTAGTCAAACTTATTTCACATTATGTATGTAATTATTATCTGATGAGAAACAGGTTGAATGATTAATAACGCAGCTTTGCAGGAAGCGTCTGGTCTGTTGGCATCAATTTAAAGAACACATGCAGCCGGGCCCAGTGCTCCCTTTAAAACTATTATCAAACAATGAAGAATAAAATGACCTGTCTGGTCTGAATAACGGAAATAAAAGTAGTTAAAATGAAAAGAAGACTGAACTCACACTAACTGTAATCTGCTTGCATTACAAATTAAAACAGATTTGAAGTTAACAAGCAGCACATTCTGTCCCATGGACTCAGTAACGACTGTTAATGACTGTTAATGTGGTTATTAATGAGGTTAACAGAGTTACTGTCCAGCAGGCTTCTTCACATGGCATCAACGTTCAAGGCTAAACAAGGCAAAGTTTGCTAGAACAACAACAACCATGATGAAGAAAGGTAACGTTACACAATCAGCTGTCACACTAAACACACCTGACAGTCGGTGTCTAAACTCTTCCAACATTATTAAACCAAGTAAGGTTTAATTATTTAATGCAGCTTCTTAATCTGCTCATTTTATTTGTGATTGTTTGTGTCTTAATACACTTTGTAGCTCTTATTAATGAAACATATGAACAATATGCGTCACACTGAATTTCCTCGAGGCTCATAATGTTTGTAATATTGAAAAAAACTATTTAATTAAGTTGATCTCATATTGATCTTTAACATGTAAACGTGTTACTTGTGTTACAGTTATCAGACAAACAAATAAATAAAATAAAAACACTCTAAAGACACAATAACCTTTCATTGTTTTACTCTCATCTCCTGAATTAATTGTTCTTTTATCATGTTTGTTTGTTTGTTTGTTTGTTCGTTGTTTTTATTGATCTCTGATGATGTTCAGACTTTGTTTATTTGCATGTGAAGCACTTTGAGCTGCAATCCTTGTATGAAATATGCTGCACAAATAAAGTTATTATTATTAGTTATTAAGTAACATTTAACAAACACGTACGTCATAAATTAATACATGTGAATAATATGAAAACACTGCAGACACAGTTTCTACAGTCTGCAGGTTTCTGAATGAACCCGTCTGACTTTTAATAGACACATGAACTCAATAATAATAATAATAATAA
>NC_089536.1:590384-592884 GCF_963924715.1 Thunnus thynnus | reverse complement strand
ACTAAGCATTATTTTCATTATCGATTGATCTGCCAGTTATTTTATTGACTATTCGATAAATCAGTTTGACCATAAGATGCACAATTTCACTTCTTTTTCTCCTTCTTTACTCCAAATGTCAACTAATCACCTTAGCAACCACCTTAGCAACCAAGGCTACAGAAGGGATGGCCATTTATGAGCATGTGCGACAAGCCGACATATAGAAATGAGAAAGAAAGTTTAAATGTTAAAAGTCGTATCAGTTGAGGCCCTGGACTTTGTCTTGCAGGCAGCATTTCTACATATGTTCACCTCAGGTTTCTGAACTTTGACCATGTTTAACATCCAACATCACAACAGGATATAAATAACCACTAGAAGAAGAAGAGAGTTAGGGTTACGAGTTACGAGTATCTCAAAGTCCGTTTACCAAACGTCAGCTCGCTTGACACGTTGTTGAGATTTGTGTGTGTGTGTGTCGGCTTCTCTGCGACCTACGATTATCCACACAGACATCCGTTTCAGGGGAAACATGATTCCAGCTGAAAGAGGAACGTCTGAGAAACAAAGACTGAAGACTGATGTATAAATGATTTAGTTAAAGTCTGGAACAGAGAAGAAATGAACACATCTGCTGCACAAACAGTCGGTTCTCATCCAAATGTAGAAGAAGAGAAGACGTCGTTAAAAGAGCAGCAGTCGAAGCTCAAACGAGGGAAAACAGATCCAGATCTCCAGATTCACCTCAACACCTGCAGGTGTGAGCAGCACAGTGCTGGTAGATGTTACTATTAGTCACTATTGATTGGTGGAGATCAGCACTCTGCTATGCTGATGATACCCAGCTCTATCTGTCCCAGCAGACGGCCTGCTGTTCAGCACAACGTCCTCCTCGCTCCGTCCAACAACAAAGTCTGCCAGAAATCTGGGAGTCATGACGACCGACTAACTTTCACCGAGCATGTTGCGTCCGTCACTCGGTCATGTCACTTCCTGCTGCGTAACCTCAGAGAGATCAGACCTCTGCAGCCATCAGGGCTTCAACCAGCCAATAACAGATCCCGTCACTCAGGTTCAAGCACCTTCTCATCCCCGATGACTCGTCCCTCCGTCACTGAGAGGCAGAAAATATCAACTCAAACTCTTCTTCTGTGTTCTTAAAGACCTTCCTCTTCACTCGCCTAATCAGTCCCTCAGAAACTGAGATTTCACAATAATTAATTTAATTTGCTTGCAATTTTCCTAAATTACAGCAACTTTTCTGCATGAAACGTTTAAATCAGCAGCTGCTTGTGGTTTGGACCAATCGGGGCGTTTGGTGTGACGTCAAATCTCACCTGCCAACAAACACGATGCCATAGACGAGCAAAACTGTTCCCAAATGTTCCCAGATGTTCCCAAATGTTCCCAGATGTTCCCAGATGTTCCCAAATGTTCCCAAATGTTCCCAAATGTTCCCAGATGTTCCCAGATGTTCCCAAATGTTCCCAAATGTTCCCAGATGTTCCCAGATGTTCCCAGATGAGGTTTGATTCAGTGAGTCAGGAGACATAATCTGCCTCAAACATCCAACTAGATTTATTTTAATAACATTATTGATGATTTTATTTGCTGCTGATGTTGAGCTGAAAGTTTATTTAATAAAAGTTATAAATGGAACTCAAGTACAGTATTTTCTGTTTTATAGAACGTTGAGTCCTCATGGTTCTCATGTTCAGCTCGTTACATACGACTCTTCACTGGTAGCAGTTTAAATAAATCACATTATTTTACTTTGCTTGTAATTTTTCACAATTCCTGCGATTTTACCACAACAAGAGACATAAAACATCAAAAACTGGATCACTTTTTTTTTTTAGAAAAGCTGCTGCAGAATCAAACCTCTCAAACGTTCTCCAGCTTTTTCTCAAGAAATCTAGTTTTGTGGTCTTTATTGTGGTGAAACATGAAGCTGGATGAACCTCAGCTGCACAAAAGCACCAAATGAATAAATGTAAACTTAAATAAAATGAACTCAGTGTGTCTTCCTGCAGTCAAGGACACAAACAGGACATCTGTGTGTGTGTGTGTGTGTGTGTGTGTGTGTGTGTGTGTGTTAATAGGAAGTGACAGCGTGTGTTGGTGGATGATGTCGAGCTGTCAGCAGAGAGCTGATTGGCCAGCTGTCTGCTGACGGCCCAGAGGAGCGCGCTCAGTCCTCTGCAGAGAATCTCAGGACCCAAAGTTATTGAATTTCCTGTTTTTATAATTTATTTTACTGTCTTCCTACATCTGGATGTTTCAGCTGAGTTTTTATCATCCACTGATCTTATTCTCCTGCTGCTCTTTATATCATCACGCACATCTGTTTATAGACGTGTTTAATGTGTCGCTGAGCAGAATTTCCTGGTTTGAATAAAAGAACTTACCATGTGTTTTGTTTTTTTTTGTTCTTATCTTTACTCTGCAGATATCAAAGCGAAACAAAAAAAAATATTCCAGAAGCAGCAGTTTGTTTTCCCTCAGCGTCTCCTGAAAA
>NC_089536.1:557884-585384 GCF_963924715.1 Thunnus thynnus | reverse complement strand
ATTCATATTTATAGTTTTACATTGTTTCTTATGTGTTCAAATGATTTCTGTTTGTTTCCCTCAAATATGAGGAACAAATAAAGTATTTTTGAATCAACTTGTTTGTGTTTTAGTTTCTCCTGGTGATCTGATGTTAACATTAATATTAGCTGAACAGTTATTAAACTGGACTTTACGTTAGAAATTACAAGTTTTTATGTAACGTTACAACTATTATAATTCTATTCTATAAACAGATTTTAGATTTATTTTCAATATTTTATTATTACCATACTGTTGCTCTGTTTGTATTCTGTCTTCTTCTATGTTTCCTGTTGTTTATAAGCCGTTTACTCAGCTGACTGTGAGGAATAAACAGAAACAATCAGATCAGTTTCATATTCTCTGTTTCACATAAAACTCTCTCAGTGTCTTTATCTTCCATTCGTCTGAATGATGGAGAAACTGCCGTCTCAGCAGAAAATTACCGCTCTTTAAGTCCTCTGCTGATTTAAACCTCCCTCCTCCTCCTCCTCCTCCTCCTCCTCCCCTCTTCCTCCTTTATCTCTCCGTCTATCTGTCTGTCCTCCTCCTCTCTTTTATCTCTCTCTCTAAAACGACTCTTAAAGACTTCCCACTCGACTAAATCTCTCTCTCTGAGCTGCTGGCGCCTCATTGGTCGGCTGCTGACATTTTGTTAGACGTCGTTAAGGCCGGCGGCGCCATAAAGCACCCGAGGGTGACACCTTCCACCCTGCCAGGTGAGGGAGACGCAGAGAGTTATAGTTCTTATTTAAGATCTCGATTAACCTTCTTTTCTGTACGACTAATCAATTTTCATGATACGAGCTCCATAAAGTCTGTTAATATTACACACACACACACACACACACACACACACACACACACACAGATCTGTCTGTAAAGAGCAAAGGTGGAGGAAGAACTCACACACTTTACTCAGGTGAGTCAAGGATCAGCATCAACCTGCAGTAAAGACAAAGATATTTAACTTAAAGGAACAGTCACACATTTCATCTCCGCGGTGACGGGTGGCTCAGCAGAAACTAAACACACAAGGGCCACTTACTGGGGAAACATGCAGAGCTTTCAGCCAGTAGTTCATATATAAATATCATGTTGTCGACGTCAGTCTGTTAGGAACACACACACACACACACACACAGAAACAGAATCACGTTAGTTTGTTCTGTATGTGCGCAGGTGTTCAGAACAACAGCAGCAGCTGATGGAAACACACCTGCTATGACATCACTGACGAGGGGCGTGGCCAGAGGCGTGCAGTGGCTTCCTGAAACTTGTTTTATAACGACTTCTTTTTTCATTAAATCATCGTTTAAGCATGTGAGCGGTACTGCACGCGCTCACGAGACTCTTTATAGAAACAAATAAAATTGTAAATTTAGTAATTTTCTGTCTTTATGTGCAGACGTTTTCAATCCAACACAGATGTCCAGATGTGACTGCGTCTTCAGTAAAATGTCAGAGCTACAAGACTGTAGCCGGACAAACAAGTTAACTACGACTCCCATGGTGCATTTCAGCAAGAAACAGCCAATCACAGAGCTTTAAATTCAGTCACGTGTCACTAACGACGGGCAGAAGCTAAAGATTACGATGTCGAGAGAACTGAGTTTACAATCTGCAGATTAAATGGCCACATGTTTGTTTACAGCTTCAGCGATGAAGCGTTTTGATTCACGCACACAGCAGAGGCTCATGGGTAATGTAGTACTCTCACAGGAAAAAACAAAGTATAAATAATGTGAGCTGGTGTCAAGAATCTAAACCTGTAGATGTTACATCATCCAGAGAGTCCTGAGGTCCTGCAGGAACCAGCAGCTCTTCTCGGCCTGAACCATGTTGATGTGACACTCTGAGCCTTAATGAGGTCAAAACATGAGTTTATTTAATCCTTCATTTAAACAGGAAGTCTCACTGATATCGACACCTGTGTACAGAAATAAACAAACATGAGCAGAGACAGCGTCTGCTAATAGATGCAGTGATGAGTTGGTCTTCTTCTGACACATGTAAAATAGCAAACATAACAAATCAAATGTGCTCTCAGGTATTCTGGTTTATCTGGTTTGTTGTTGGTTGACATGCGGCCTGTTTGTGGTCCAGATCTGCTGTATGTTGGGCCCGGATCTGAGCCACAACAACAACTTTAGATGTGATACACCGAGTCAAAGTGATAAGTTTCTATACAAAACTTTGACGTGATTTTCATTTCCCGCACAGGATGGATGCAGCTGTTTTCTCTGATTTATCGATGCTGATCCTGAACGCATCATCTGCTGATCGTCACGGCGTTGACACGTTGACACGTTGACACGTCCGCGTGTGAAACCGACACTGATGTTCAGGAACAAAGAGGAGAATCTCCTGACGACAGAATGTTTGGATTTGTGCTTCATCCCCCCCCCCCCCCCCTTAAATCCTCTCAGAAAGGTTTTCCCATCATGCACTCCTCCTCAGCGGGCGTCCGGCGCCTCGCGACCTCGACCTTCACCGCCGCCTCGGAGGACAAAACCCTCGTTGGAGGAAATGTCGTTTGGGGGCAGACAGACGGAGATGGACGGGGGAGAGAAGGTGCAAATCCATTCAGAGACGTTAATAAAATCAAAGAGCCTGATATGATCAAGCATGAAGTACATTACAAAGGTAATGTGAATTTAAGCCCAGATCCTTTCATTATCAAAAACACTGAGCCGTCGCTCGGCGGCGGAGGAACGCCGGGCGAATTTATGAGGCCAACTTCCTCAATCTAATAGAAGGATTCAGGTGTTACTAATGGACGAGAGAGGGAGGTAATAGAGGAGAGAGAGAGCTAATATGGAGTGATGGAGACGGACGACAGAGAGAGAGAGAGATGAAGACAGATGAGGAGAGAAAGAAAGAAGAAGAAGAAGAAGAAGAAGAAGAAGAAGAAGAAGAAGAAAAGTTAGAGACAAACTGAAGAAAGAGGACAGACGGAGACAGGAAGTGGAAGACAAATGAAGACGCAGAAGAAGAAGACGGATGCGTTTCATCAAAGAGCAGGAAGTTGAATCTGAATATTTTGTTTCATAAAGTTTTATAAGCATGAAATATGAAAAGAGGTGAAACATTTATTGATTAATTTATTAATGTGACTCGACTCATGACGTTAATTAAATGTTTGAACTGAGTTATTCTGATGTTATTCTTCATTATTGATCCAAACTAAAACTCGTTATAATCTAATCTACTCGTTTTAAACTGACATGTGACAGTTTGTTATTGATTGTTAATAACTTATTGATTGTTAATGTCTTTTAAATGTCATCTGCAACAAAACATTTGACAGTTTTATTATGAAAACAAGCATCATGTGCATCAGAATAATGTAGATGGTCCTCTGTTCCTATCAGCATACGTAACATAATGTGTTAATATGTCTTCATGTTATTCATTATTTGCCCCCAAAACAAAATGCTGTTTGTGTTTCCATAAAGGAACGATATACGGATCATCTGTGTTAATTAATATCTGAGTGTAATTACTGTGAGACGTTGTGATTGGACCATAAACTGAACTGTCTTATTAATTAACACAATAGGTCATTAATTCAGCTGCCAAAACACTACTTATAGTTACAGTACGTTAGAGTGACGGACGCCATCTAGCGGCCGTAGTGATTATAGTGATTACAGTGATTATAGTGATTACAGTGATTATAGTGATTATAAGATAATTATAGGATCAGCTGGTTAGATCCTAACTTATAAAAAGTTGTTTTCTTTATGTTTCCAACTGTGAGTCGGGACAGTTTTTAAAAAAAAAACATAACTACAGTTGTTGTGGTGTTTACTGTTGCCATGGCGATGAAGGTTGGCTTACTTTAAGGAAGTAATGCCTTGAACCCGAACCATGTGATCATTTTTAACTAAATCAGGATCTTTAACTGACCAGACTTTAACAGTTTTATTAAACTGATGATGTCGTCCTGCTGATAGAGACGCCAGATTAGAAAACGCCGCTATATGGACGTTTAATTTGGAGGATTTGTTGGATTATCGAAGCATTTTGGACAGTAAAACCTTTTTGAACCTGGTGTCCTAACAAACAGCTTCACTGAGTAACACTGAGATTAAATAATAAGATCATTAAGTATAACAGGACAACATGATCAGAATCACTGGAAACCATCAGTTATGCTTCTTTAAAGATTCACACGCACTATTCTGATAATATTTATATTTAATATTTTCCAACAACTCGTCTTTATTTAACGGTGTGTTCAGACACAAACCAGGATTCATCCTCAATATGTCATCAGATGTTATTTTATTATGACAGTCAGAACATCCGACTGCTGCAAAGACACACAACTCAGAAACCACATCAGTGTGTGTGAGTGTCTGTGTGTGTGTGTGTGTATGTGTGTGTGTGTGTGTGTGTGTGTGTGAGCATTGATCAGCAGTAAAGAAGGTTAATAATCTTGATCTCTGCTGGTCAGACTGTAAGAACAGATGAACCATCAACATGATGTTTGTTCATATTGTGGCTGTAATGAACTCTGCAGCCTCTAGGGGGCGCTAGCAGCAGCAGGGTGTGTGTGTGTTTGTGTGTGTGTGTGTGTGTGTGTGTGTGTTTGTGTTTGTGTGTCCACAGATCAGCAGGATAAACACTGTTTCCATATTAAACACAATCACACAGAATTAATAACAGCAGAAAACATGTAACACTGCTGCTGTTTGTTGACACACAGACTCACCGTTTCATCCCATAAGCACAAAATGGGATTGATTTAACCTGAGTTACTTTCCCAGCTGTGTGTGTGTGTGAGTGTGTGTGTGTGTGTGTGTGTGTGTGTGTGTGTGTGTGTGTGTGTGTTGAATTAAATTAGCTGTTGTGTTTTTGCGGAGGGCAGCAAACATTGTTAGCTTTACAAGCTGATCACTCAACTAAAACTACATCACTAATTAAAATCCCGCTGTGTGTGTGTGTGTGTGTGTGTATGTGTGTGTGTATGTGTGTGTACGTACGTGTGTGTGTGTGTGTGTGTGTGTGTGTGGCAGCCACTTTATGGGTGTGTGTCTGGTTTTGAACTCTGGACGAGAAAAGAGACGGGTCAACACACACTTTCCTGTTTTTTCCATTTCTCCATTTCTATTCCCTCTCTTCTGTCATGCTGTCTGTCACCCCCCCCTCCCTCCCCCCCCTCACCCTCCCCTTCCTCTCTCTGGGTCTCGCTGTCAATCACTCAGTTACTCAACCAACACATTACTAGTTTCCGGACACACACACACACACAAACACACACGCACGCACACACAGCTGACCATCATTACCAGGCTGCAGTGAAGCAGAAAAGCTCAGTAATAGCAGGTCACCGCCCTCTCACTGTGCGTGTGTGTGTGTGTGTGTGTGTGTGTGTGTGTGTGTGTGTGTGTGTGTGTGTTGACCAGTTGGCAGTCTATTAGTGTGATGTGATGGACTCTCTCTCTCTCTCTCTGTGTGTGTGCGTTTGGCCGGGGTGGGTGTGTGATGTCATGGCGATCAGGGTGGCAGCTCGTTTTTAAACTGCCAGAGTGAAATCTGCAGCTAACTTCACCATTTATTTATTAGGGTCCTCGCCCTTAGACCAGGACTGCTGTAAAACAGTAGTCCCTGTCTAAGGGCGAGGACCCTAATAAATAAACTATTGTTTTTCATGTGTTTGATTGTTTGTTTCTTTATTATTACGCCAATTCAGACCTAAATTTGACCCCCTAAACATGCTCAAAAACTCACCAAATTTGGCATGCACATCAGGTCTGGTTCAAAATTTGATAAAATGTAAAAATTAACCCCTAAAGTGCCAAAATGTGCTCTCTAGCGCCACTAATGTAACTAAAATGGCTGCCACGGCCCGTAGGAATGTCGTAGAGAGATCAAACCAAAACTCAATTATTTGTCTCATCAAGACCTACAAATCATACGCTGACACCCCTGACTTAAATCCAACAGGAAGTCCGCAATTAGCCTTTCAAAATAAGACTTTGCCCCAATTTTGGCCCGCAAACAAACGTCATCATCTCCTCCGAGGGTGTTAATGGTATTGGCTTCAAACTTTAAAAGGTCACTTATGCTGAAAAAAAGTTGTTAAAAACTTTGTAATAACTTGAATGGTTTGGATTTAATAAGTCCTGAAAGTTGCAGTGCCACATCACCCTTACAATGTAAACCAATGGGGAGGCAATCTATGGGCATGGACTTTGTGTCAAACAGAGGCTTCTGACGTCTAAACTATAAGTCTGACCACTTTCAAACCTGTATCAATGGATTCACAACGAAATTTCCTACTAAAATATGATTTTTAATGTAAGATTTGGCCAAAGTCATGGGATTTATGAGGAGATTTCACAAGAAGTGTACTCTAAAATCCTCCTCTCCAACTGCTCCTGGTGATGTCACTCCCTCAGTGCTGTGAAACATTCCGCAATACACACTCATTATAAAATCACAGGAGGAGCAAGAAAAGACTTTAAAACTCACACTCTATTATCTCAAAAACAATAAAAGATAGAAAAAACATGTAAATTCAAGATTTGTAGGTCAAAGTCTCGTGACTCATTTAAAGTTCAAATGAAGTTTGTATCTAAAACTATGTGGAAGCAGCAAATGTTCAAAAAGGTGTGGGTTCACTCACACTCTCTATTCAAATATATGAGTATTTTTCTGTGTCCAGCTGCAGTTACTTATTGTCTCTACACACCTGACAGTACACATGTCAATCAAACTTTCAAAATAAAAGCACACCACACTTGTAAGAAATATTCCTCATTTTTAAAAAGTGAAATGATCTGATCCCGACGGGCCAGAGCGCAAGGTCCCGACCAACGCTGCTTGCAGCTTTAATTATTTTATGTTTTTTTTATGTTTGTATTCTGGTCTGTGCAGGTGAAAGGTGAACATTATTATGATCGATGACAACACATGCTGGTAGAAAACTAGTTAATTTATGGTTTTGGTTGCTGAAACAAAGCGGTCGTGTTGACATCCACAACAAACCATCAGTGTGAAGCTGCTTCACTCACTTTGACTCCAACATCAGAGAGTCTGAATCACCGTTATTCATTTCATTTCTCAGAAAACAAGGAGCTTCTGTGTTAAAATCTAAACCGATCTACTCTGAGGTCTGTTTTAAGGTTGTTGACTGTGTGACATTTTGGTGTCTTATTTGTGTCCTGCTGTAATCAGCTTTATTGTATCTGTGATGTTTGGTTTTGATACTTGTGTGGAGGTTTGATGATGTCATTAACTGATTATTATATATTAGATGTGCTGGCATAAAGCAAGTAGACCCACATACTCACAGCTATGAATGTTTCTCTGTAACAGGAGCTCTGCTGCAGCACGTCGGAGGAACCGACACTCTTTAAAACAGGCTTAAAGGCCGAGTCAGTGATTCTGGGACCAACACATCCCCGGCTGACTGAACGTAAACACTTGAAACACATATACAGCAGGATGTTTGTGTGATTTAAACAGCTGCCTGCTCAGATTACGCTTCACTGAACACCACAGAAACAGACTCTGTGAGACTGTCTGGATCATACAGTTAATAAAATGGAAGCATCTCTCTCCAGTTCAACCAGTCCTCCCACCATCCAGCGGGAGACTGTCATGTCCTCACACAGACAGCTGCTCTGATCACTTCCTCCTGTCCTGCACACCAGCACCAACGCCGCCTGCTGATTGGCTGGAGTAGTGTTGTGTGACTCGGTCTGAGTGTCTTAAACCTGCGTTCTGTCTAACGGCCAGCAGGGGGCGACGCCACTGGCTGCAAAAAGAAGTCTATGAGAGAATGACTTCACTTCTCTCTTGATTTATTACCTCAGTAAACAGTTTCCTGATGAGTTTATGGTCTCAATCACTAGTTTCAAGTCTTCTTCATTACATCATGATGTTCATTTTATAAATTACGGTCGCATTTAGAGTAAAATAGACAATAAAGCAGTGTATGCTTTAAGGCGTGGCTACATTGTGATTGACAAGTCGCTACCATGGCAACAATGTCGGTTAGGTGACATAACCTCAGATTCACAGAGTATAAGTGTAGCCGTCACTATTTCAGGGTGTTTTCAGTTCATGAAAGTTAATCGTAACTTTTTCGTCGCCTAAAAAAGTCTTGTTCAGCGTTCGGTTGGTTCATTTTGTTTTAATGGTTTTAATGGTTTTACGCTAGCGAAAATTAGCATTAGCATTATCACAGTTAACCATAGATGTGAATGCACCGTGCTTACCATGCTAGCAGCTAGCGTTAGGGATCAGCTCCACCCTCTCGTCCAAAATATGGTCCAAAAATCCAAGATGGCGGCAGTCAAAATGCAAACTCGAAGCTGCAAAACGGGAGTCCGCAAACCAACGGGTGACGTCACGGCGGCTACGTCCATTAATTTTTTACAGTCTGTGGTTTTAATATCAGATTTTTTCCTCAGCGCCGTCAGGAGATCCGCTGAATTTGACAAAAAGTATATTGAACTTGACTCTTTCTCCAGACTCGACCTTTTTATTCACGCTTCGTCATTTCAACTCATTTTCTTTATGTTATATGTTTTCAATGCTGTAGCACTTTGAGACAAGTGCAGTACCAAAGAAATGCATTATTATATTATTATTATTATTATTATTATTATTATTATTAAAAAGGATCAAGATCATCAGAAATGGGATCATGATCCTTGGACAACAGAATCAGGATCAGTATCATCAATAACAGGATCATTAGAAACAGGATGTTGTGATTAGGATCATTAAAACAAATCATTGGATGGATCATGATGACATGTCACATGATGTATTGATCAGGTTGATCTGCAGCTGTGTGATGTGTGACTGTCTGTATGTGACTTCTCTCTTCCAGCAGATGAACCAGTGATGCAGATCAGAGCTGAAGTCTGCTTTAATATTTCATGTCATGGCTGGATAATTCATGCACACACACACACACACACACACACACACGAGCCCGTGCGCTCTCACGTGCACGTCTAACGAGCTCTGTTCGCTCCCTGCTGCTGAAAAATTCACCGTTTGCAGCATCAAAGTTTAACGAGGATTTTCTCTCTCTGTCTTAATGAATCTGAGTCCATTTGTTCACATTTAAATAACCGACGAAGCCTCGCAATTAGCATAACACACACACACACACACACACACACACACACACACACACACACACACACACACCTCAGCTAAAAGTTGTTTTTTGAGTGCTGTGTGTTACAGAACATGTGTCGTCTATTTTCTGCAGTCACATAAACATGCTGAGTGTGTGTGTGTGTGTGTGTGTGTGTGTGTGTGTGTGTGTGTGATGGTTTATTAATGTGTGTCAGAGTGGTTTGAAACAGGAAACCTCTCATCTCTGTTTAGCTGCAGGCAGAATGCTGTCCGACCCATAACCCCCTGCTCTGTGTGTGTGTGTTTGTATGTTTTAGTCTGCGTTTTGGTGTGTCTGTTATCTGTGTGTGTGTGTGTGTGTGTGTGAGCTGCAGATCATGTCAATAATGTAGGCTAATCATTATTGATAACAGACTGGAAGGTTTTTAAACCGAAAACAAAGATTTTAATGTGAATCCAGAGTTAAAGACTCTCAGCTATAAATAAAATAAATGTAACTCAGAACCAGAACAAGAGAAGAAAACCACTGAGCTAAATATAAAAATACAACCTGTACAACGAGTGTAAAGAGTAAAGTTTATCCTCCAGTAATGTGTTGTGTAATTTGTACAGAACATTTAGATATTTAGAGCATAATATGAACAGTGATGTGTTCACTTCTGTTCGTCACGTCTAGTTTTAGAAACATGAACATCAAGCAGAAACAAACTTGTACAAGATGTTCACAAATCATCATAAGAGCTTTACATCCTTTAAATACCTTTAAAATATGATGCTTTTCACCACTTGATGTTAATACACAACATTAAGGTATTTATGTACCAGATACACTGAGATACAGTATATTTACTGTATTTCTGTCATTCTGAGGTATTTTCCATTTTATAGAAGCTAAATCGTAGTTTATACATATAACAAACATGAAATACTGTATATATATATATACACATATATATATATATATATATATATATATATATGTGTGTGTGTGTGTGTGTGTGTGTGTGTGTATGTATATATATATATATATATATATATATATATATATATATATATATGTGTGTGTGTGTGTGTGTGTGTGTGTGTGTGTGTGTGTATGTATATATATATATATATATATATATATATATATATATATATATATATATATATATATATATATATCAGTGTGTATGAATGAAATCAAGAAAAATGAATGAAATACAAAATGTCTACAGATTTATTAAGGTGTAATAAACATATTACATACGATGCATAATGTGTGTTAGATTATAGTAAAGTATATAAAGTAGCTCAGATTAGCTTTACAGCAATATTTTCTTTTTTACTTTTGATACTGTCTGGACTTTCACACAGTAGTACTTTATTTATTGAATGTTGATTTGTTTAAGGATGATTTTACAGCATGAACTCACATCACAAACCACAAACATTTACAGCCTGAACTGGTTACCAATGAAAGTCCCTGGATGGGTTTAATATACATTAAAGTCAACAGTGAAATACATCTGAAAAATACATTTACACACATTTCAACATGAAACTCAACAACAAAGCAGCACAAAACACACAAATAACTCACAAACAAACAAACCATGAAAGTTTCCACTGACGGATTACTGCGGAGCTGCTGCGCCTGCCGACTGTTTAACATGTGACCTCGGCTGCTTAATACTTTAGGTGCGCTTGATTTCTCTCTCTGACTTATTCAGGATGATTATTGGACCCATTTCTCTGGTTAATATCTTGTCCAAACATGATTTTTCTGGTAAAACGCTCGACTTCCTGATTCAGCGCCGTCAGCTGCCTAATGGCCTGCAGTCAGTGTGAAGCAGCTCTGCAGCTTTAAATTATTCGACTTAGTGAGGCCACTTAAGGAGGAAGTGTTCCAGGCGAACCCGCCGTTTGGTCTGCTTAATATTTAACCCGCTAAGTGGTTTTTTAAGGCAGACGCAGCGAGCGGCAGCAGCTGTTTTTTAATAACTAACGCTGCCTGCTGGCTCCATTATGGAGGGCTGAATTAAACATGGCTGCAGAACAGGAACAACTGATGAAAGAGAAGAAGAAAACACAGAGTGAGTCATCACCTGCAGCCATTCAGCCAGTCAGCCAATCAGCAGCGAGGATAGTTTCACCTGACGGATCTGATTGGACCAGAGACACGAAGCTGAACTGATGAAAAGAGACACAACTGTCTCTACAAAAGTTCAGTTTCCTACAAACTTACAAATTACAAAAACATGAATCAAAAGTTTGTTGTTAATGTGTTTTCAGCTCTAAAAACTATATTTATGTGTATTTATATACAGTTAATTTGCAGCAGCAAATAATAATAAACATGATGTGGAAACATTTTACTGCAAAACTTTCACTGACAACATGTTTTAAAAGACTTTATTCACTGAGATTCAGAAGGTAGCAGCACATAAAGGCTACAAACACACGACAGACCACAAAACTAATATTAAAACAGATCAAATATGAAAAGAATCAAGAGTCAAACAGACTGTAGTTGCTCTAAGACATGAAGAATATGGTGCTCTGAATAATAATGTGTATATGAGATGTTTTTTTTCCATTTGAAAAAGTTTAATTATCTTGTTATATCTCTTAAAACATCATCTTCTCCCTCATTAAAACTCTGTTTCCTCCTTCACTGGAAAGTCTCAGCGTTTGTGAACTGGAGGCTTCAAGTTTCCAACCTTTTTGTCTTTTGACGTCTTACAAAAAGCAGTGTGTAGTCGGGGTCACATTTCACATGTCTATGAGTTGTTAACAGCTCCACCAAATAGTGATTTTTCCCTCTAAACTTCTCACATGCTTTCATTTCAATAAATGTTCAAATGATCCAATATTTCAGCAAAAATCAAAGATTAGAGAAAAAGAACTTTGTTTTTTCTTCTTTCCTCTCCCATTAATCATCTCACCACCCCTCAGATTTATCTGCTGACCCTTTGGAGGGGCCCGACCCCTAGGTTGGGAACCACTGGACTAAACTAGCTAACTGTATATAAAGTAGTGTAAACTAGCTCCACCTCCAGCAGCTACAACAGTAACATGCTGCTCTAACACTGATGCTTCACTATTAATAATCTAATGATGTCATATATAATAATATATCAGTCAGAGGGACCAAACCACTACTTTTACTGCAATACTTTAACTACATCAAGCTCATAATACTTATGTACTTTTACTGCAATACTTTAACTACATCAAGCTCATAATACTTATGTACTTTTACTGCAATACTTTAACTACATCAAGCTCATAATACTTATGTACTTTTACTGCAATACTTTAACTACATCAAGCTCATAATACTTATGTACTTTTACTGCAGGAGGATTTTTCATGCAGGACTTGGAGTTTTTTTTTCTCTTGGGAGACAATCAGAGAGAAAACAGAAAAACCAAACAGCAGAACTTCTAAAAGAAAGCAGAGACTGTGTCTTGTTTCTTTCTCTTGCTCAGTCCTTCATCAGATGTCTCTTCTCTTCTTGTATCTATAACTCCTTGTGAAGGTTTTGACTTTACTTGTTTCTACTTTAGTCATTAAACATCAAAGAGTTTTATCATCCATGTTGTGTCTCTCTCTCGTCCTTCACCCGTCATCTCTCTCCTCAGGAAGCTGAATGTGAATTAACAAGCAGGTAATTAATCTTAATTAGTGAGGAGGAGACATCCTGTGTGCGTGTGTGTGTGTGTGTGTGTGTGTGTGTGTCAGCGGACAGCTGGACTCTGCTGCCTTGCTCCGGGGCACTTCTGCTGTTTCAGAGACTGAACCTGTGACCTTCAGCTGTAACACGTCCTCCAAACTAAACGACTAAACATGTTGTTTGTCGGCGTCTTTCAGCACCGTTACAAATTCTGGTTAAACCTGGTTTGATGTGAGAGAAAGATGGTTGTCATGGTTTACGGGGACCAACAGGAAAGTGATTGTTTATTTCCACATCCAGCAGTTACGGAGCAACATTATCATTCATGTGGAGTCGTGTTTCTGTCCAATATTCACTCTCTTTTAGCTGTTTTTACTCTCCACCAGCTCCTGAGGGAAATATCTGGCTCTTTATCTGATAAATGCTCCACTATGTTCACCAGCTAGTCTACAGCTAACTGTGAGCAGGTAGTGTAGTGTTCTCTCTGAAAATGACGCTATGAGACGCTGAGAGTGAACCAGAACAGTAAAGTTGCAGCCGGACTGTAGGTTCACCACTACGAGCCACCGAAATATTGATTATAGATGCTTTAAAACATCTTGAACTCTCCTACGTCCATCTGTCGAGGCTTTCTGGTAAAAAAAAAAAAAAAAAGATAAAATATTGAGTTGACAGAAGGACTCAGAGAGAAACGTTTCACGTCTCTTAAAGCGCTGAAGCTGTTTGATTGACAGCTGGAAACAGACCAATCACAGGCTGACCTGAAGAAATAAAGGAGGGTCAACTGTGAATATGATGGACAATATGTTCACACACACACACACACACACACACACACACACTCTGAAGGATGATTGACAGAGCTAATTAGCAGCAGTGTATGTAGATCAGTCTTCAGAAGCTGATTCCCAGTCACACACACACATTTAAATAACATTAAACCTGTTCGCTGCGTTCTACCGACTCAGCATCTCAACAATCTGTAATAACAGTTATGATGATGATGATGATGATGATGACGATGACGAGTCTGACGCTGATGATGATTGATTGTGTTTCTGTGGTGACCGGACGGCTGTGCAGCGACGGCCCTGCCGCTAGACGCTAACACGAATGATTAATTTGGGTTTAATTACCCGACGGACGGCTCGTTAACAGTCGGTCCGTCCAGAGACGCCCGTAGATGTTCGTGATCTCCGGAGGATCAATCCTGACGGTCCACCTGCTTCTTATGCACATTTTAAATTTGCACATTTAGGAATTCCTGAGTGGGAACTACACAAGTTTGAGTGCTGCTTCATGATTATTAAAACAGGCTTTTTTATATTTCCAGAGTGAATAAAGATGTGAGGAGAGAAGAAGCAGAGCAGCAGAGGAGACACACAAAGATGGAGAGAAAAGAAAGTTAACTGACTCAAAATTATAACAAGTCAAACACATGCAGAAGCAGAACAAAAAGGTCAGATAAAGGGACAAAATATACAGTTGTTGTTGTACAGATTAGCTGTTTATGTTAAAGTCAGATCTACATATCAATACGTGTCGACTGATTACTGATTACATTAACAAACAATCTGGTCACAGTTTTTCTAATGAATGAAGCTACGTGTGTGTATCTGACTGAGAGGTCAGAGGTCAGAGGTCTGACGTCTCTCCCGGCTGATATCAGATATTTATCATTTTACCGACACGTTCAGTATCAACATTTCTTCAGTTCACCAGGATGTTCATTAAGACGTGATCCAGCAGCTTTATTCTCTTAGTAGAATATAAATTTCGAGGAGTCGGTTGTGTGTTCATGTGCGTATATGTGAACAGGGAACATTTTCTTTAAAACGTGGAGACATGTAAATACAGAGAAAAACTGGTGAGTCATCCATGTCCGTAGTAAGCCAATCCTTGGCCATCAGCGCGCGTTTCAGTCCGAGTCGTTAACATCCACCTTGGTTGCCCTCGAGCCGTGGATACTGCTGCAGCCTCTCTTCTTATCTCCACGAACACACCAAACCGTCCGTGTTTCACTTCCCCTGAACCGTGAGTGGTGACTTCACTGTGCTCTTTTCGTTATCTTTTCTTTTCTTTTTTGACGGTGAAAAGCTGAACTGACTTCCTTATTTTGAGTGTTGTTTGGAATTCCGGGAAAACCTGAGGCGGATTATTTTTGTTTGAGAACTGGACTGTATTGAGAAACGGGAAAAACCCGGAACGGAGCACTATTTTTGTTTATGGACCTGGACTGATTTGTTGAAGAGTTTTGGTTTTTTTTGTGTGAGTGCTCTAATATAATTTTGTGAAATTCAAACGGTGGTGTGTTTGGCCTTATTAACTTTATTAAGTGTTCATTTTGTGTTTGTTTATACCAAAAGGTCTTTTGAAAGCATTGTTTTTTAGGGTCATGAGTTAACCATGTATCCTTTGTGGGGTTGAGGGTAATTCAAATTGTCCAAACAGCTACAAACTGGTCAAACTTACAGCAGAATGTGGATTAAATTACTGATCTGGTTTCATCACCCGAACACAATGAAATGATCATCTAACACACAGACTAACGCCACACAATAAATATAAATATTAAAGGTCGTTTACATAATATAAACATATTAACTGTTGATTTGCTGTATGTGTGATAACATGTTGATAGATCATGTGACTGATAGGTGACCGTATCCATCCACAGTATCTGAGGTGAGGCTGTTTGTTTACCACCGCAGTCCTGTTCTCCGTGTTTTCATGTTGTCGTGGCGACGGGTAGAAACCTCGCCGTGCCACATGTGCACTGACATTTCTGAGCATCAGGACTCTGACTGTGTTCAAAGCCGCAGCGAGTCGAGCGTCTCAGCGACAGGATGTCTTTGTCTGCGGCCGCCGAGCGCCACGCGGCTTTTCTTTCATTCCCCCCCCCCCCCGTCAGCCTCCCTGACATTTAACAGGTCAGAGGTCAGAGGTCAGAGGTGAGAGAGAAGAGGTTTAAAGTAAACTCATCTGAATACACAAGTTATATTCAAATAATGGAAATGACTTTACAACTGTAAAGTGTGAACGCTTCAATATGTCTTCATGAGTCAAACAAGGATTCAAGTTTTACTTTTTTTATGTCTGTCAGGTCCTGATGATGTGTATATGATGTATATATACATGCTTATAAACACACATCATTAATATTAAGGCCTACTCTTTATGTATCTAAAGAAACTTCCTGTTTAAATAAAGGTTTAAATAAAGGACAACAACCTGTTTCACCTTGTGGGGACTACGTGTTTTATGAGGACCTTTCTTCTTCTTTGATCTATATTCTGGTAGGAAGCAGTGACCAGTGGTGGGAGAGGTACTCAGTAGTAGTAGTACTACTGTAAAAAATACTCCATTACTAGTAAAAGTCCTGCATGAAAAATCCTACTACAGTAAAAATACATAAATATCAGCAGCTGAATGTACTGAAATAAAAAATAGTTGTTTTGCAGATAAATTAAATAAATCAGCATTTTACTGCTGCAGCTGCTCCAGGTGGAGCCAGTTAGCAGATAAATCTGAGGGGTGTGAGATGATAGATCAGTGAGTTCTGATAGAGAATTGTGTGAGCAGCTGTGAGTGGTTGGTAAACTAGAGTAGAAAATACAATATGAAATGTAGTGGAGTTAAAGTATAAAGTAGCATCAAATGGAAATACTCAAGTAAAGTACAAGTACCAGAAAACTGTGTTGAAGTACAGTACTTGAATATACAATAGGAGTGTATAACATTACAACAGCATATAAGAGGGTCCATCCTGTTTCCACACTCACCTTGCTGGGACCGCTCTTCTTCTTTGATCTATATTCTGGTAGGAAGCAGCAACTCTGTTCTTTCATACTCAGATAAACCAACAACACGCTGTGTAGCAGCGCTGTGTTTGTATATGCTAGCTCGTTAGCATCAAGGCCGTAATGATGGTGCGGACTCACATTTAATTACTTTACTGTATGAGCTCGTTAGCGTCAACGGCCTTAACGAGAAGCTGTGGCCTTGAGACTAACAGGCTGAATGTAACTCTAATGATTTAATTACTTAGCGATACCGATATCAGCTCGTTAGCATCAAAGTGTCTTAATGAGCTGCTGAGTGTGTTTACAGGAACAGTTTTAACTCTAATTGTTTAATTGTTTGTTTTTAAGTGTGTAAACGTTCTCTGGGCTCGTTAGGGTGTTAACAAACCTCCCCGCCTGTTTAATTAATATGAGGTGAACAGAGCACACACTCTGCTGGTGACACTCGCTAACATCTGTACCACACAGCTGTATTAAGACTGAAAACTGAGTTGTGTTTGGAGCCTTAAAAAGAGATTAAAAAAAAAAGAAAATATAACAAGTTATTGACAAAAATGTCAAATAGAATCTGTTCATTCTACAGTCAGGAGGGATGTTTCTATATTTCTGTTGATTCATGAAATGTTCTCATGTCTGTCCAACAGAAACTTCATAACAAAATGAAATAAAATAAATGTAGCTGTGGGAGAATCAAGAGGCGTTTGAGTGCATGTTTCTGAGTACGTTAAAGCTAAAATCAGGTGTTTACATGATGTAAACGTGTGACAGACGATGTTAAAAACAGACTAAACACAAGCTGGAAACAGACTGAACATCAGAAGAAACAGCAGGAATAAATCAGACTGACAACGAACATGACGGAGTCGATGTTAAAACAGACAGAAAACAGGCTGCAGCACAATCTGAATGTTTTCAATAAACCATGTGTTAAATCACGACTAAAAGAGAAACAACACTGCTCAGACACAACGACCCTGAACAGACACACCTGTGTTTTTGTGGATGTATTTTTATTTTCCTTTCTTATCTGCCTTTTCTTGAATAAGCTTCCTGTGGACAGGTGGAAATTAGCTTGTGCATAACTGTATGTTGCAGTTCCAAAGCTACTGTGATGTCGTTGTTAAATTAAATAAACAACTTAAACAAAGGAAATAACTAAGTGTTGAGTTTCAAATGTGGCCAAACAGCCTAAAACAGACTGGAGAGGCGTTTGAGTGCATGTTTCTGAGTACGTTAAAGCTAAACACAAGGTGTTAAGTTGCTCTTTAATGTCGCCTGTTCGGTGGATTCTCGTGTTTCAGCGCTAAGACGGACTCAGACTGGAGATGAGAGGAAGATCTGTGGATCCAAACTGAAAAAAATCTCAGATGTTTTTGTGCTCACTCAGTAGTTTTGTGTTTTTTACTCGAGCAGAGCATCTCTCCCTCCCTCTCTTTAATTGACTCCCTCTTCTCTCTCCTCCCTTCTTCCTCTCTCTTCATCTCTCTCTCTGTCTGTCTGTTTGTAGCTGCAGGGCTCTCTCAGCGTTGTTTCTCTCCGCGGCTGATTGGCTGCTGAATTACAGAGGGAATCACAGTGATTGGCAGCTGAGAGCCCACAGTAACAGCTTGGCAGCGAGAACACAAGACTACTAATTACTGAGGTGTGTGTGTGTGTG
Organism: Thunnus thynnus; assembly: GCF_963924715.1. NCBI lineage: Eukaryota > Metazoa > Chordata > Actinopteri > Scombriformes > Scombridae > Thunnus > Thunnus thynnus. Next base: position 567,134 of record NC_089536.1, on the reverse strand, counting down.
TGTGTGCGTAAGTGTGTGTGTGTGTGTGTGTGTGTTCTTGTCGTTAGATGATGTGACGATCATGTCGTTCCCAGCGGTCATCAGAGAAGATTAGCTGCCATCGCCGGGGGACACTCACACACACACTCGTCAGGTTTTTAAAGTGTTTCTGACACATTTTTGTTCTTCCTCTTTTTTTTATTTTCAGGCCTGGACAGAATAATAGAAACAGTGACAGTTCACTAAAACCAGAATCAGAGCTCAATCTGGATCAAAACGTCTCATATAAACGTGCTCAGTCAGAGTAAACAGATTTATTCTAACAGAGACGTGATGATCGCGGGGCGTTCAGGAAATAAAACGAGTGTGTAAAACAGGACAGAGAGGTGTTTTAATAGCGCTGATCCAGAGGCTGTTCTTCTTGACTCTTAAAGGTTCATATTCTGCTTTTATGGTATTCTGTTATTTATTTCCTGTTCTGATGTTGGATGTTAAACAAGGTCAAAGTTCAGAAACCTGAGGTGAACATGTGTAGAAACGCTGCCTGCAAGTCAAAAGTCAGGGCTTCAACCTGCTCTGATCACTTTGTTTTCTTTTACTTTCCCGACAAAATGACATTAGCTCGTCTGCGTCTGTTCTGTAATCTTTGTTGCTAAGGTGGTTGCTAATGTGGTTGCTAATGTGGTTACTAAGGTGGTTGCTAAGTTGATTATTTCATATTTCAGATGTGATTCAGCTCCAACATGTACGGATGGATTTGAGAAGTTGACTAGAAGGAGAAAAAGAAGTGAAATCGTGCTACTATAGTTTGTTTACGTAGCCTCCGGAGCCGGAGGAAGCTTCCTGAAGCTGACCAATCAGAACAGAGTGGGCTCATCAGGAGGCGGGGCCTTAAAGAGACAGGAGCTAAAACGGCCTGTTTCAGACAGAGGCTGAACTGAGGGGCTGCATAAAGGACCAGTAGAAGATAAATAAGGAGTTTTTAACTGGAAATCATGCAAAAATATTCCAGTAGAGTCCCAGAATATAAATATAGAGCTGGAAATGTGCAGGATATGTGTCCTTTAAATGGTTTAACAGACTGTGATTTGTATTAAGTGAGGACAACAGAGGGGACATAACACCAGTGTCGAGATTAATGTGTTTTCCCCTCATGCTCTCATTTTTACACATCTTTACTAAACAGATCAGAGGAAGGACAGAATGATCAGCTGTGTGTGAGCTCTCCATCTCTGACTTCATGTCACATATTCAGACTCAAACAGCTGAATGAAAGCTGAGAAACATTTTTGATTTTGTGTAATGATGAATAACGTGGAATTCCCCTTTAAGATGTCTTTTCCCTGTAGAGCCGAACACTGCTTCAATCACACACACACACACACACACACTGACACACACACACAGGTCATTTGTGTGTGTGTGTGTGTGTGTGTGTGTGATTGATGATTGGAAGGAGTTCAGATCTATCAGAGAGCTCAGAGTTTAGAGGACTAGAGCGCCCTGAAGCATTCTGGGAAATATCACATATTCCCTCTAATGTTGACTCTGATCATTCACAGTGTGTGTGTGTGTGTGTGTCACTAAAGAAAGGATTCAGATGTGAACTTTAATGTGATCTCTTTGATATCCAAACGGCAGATTTGCTTCATCTGTGATCGAGTATTTAATGACTGTAAATTAAACTACAACAAAAGAAGAAGAAGCTGTGTGATGTCATATGTTTGTTACTGTAATGATGCAGCGCCAAGTTCTCAACCTTTTCATCAAAAGTCAAACATTTTGTTCATTATTAAACTGACAAGAAAGGAAAAACACCAACATGACAGAAGCTCAATATCATCCCGCTGCTGTTGTGTGAATATCAGCAGATAAACAGTCGCTGCCATTAAACTGCTGCAGAAGAAGAAACAACGAGACGACGTCATTAAAAGAGCGACAGTCAAAACTCAAACGATGGAAAACATGATGGAAATATGACATTTCTGTTAGTTTCATGTATTGATGTGAGGAAGGTCACAGCCTCCTCATCATCGCTCCACACAGATCTGATGGTTTCACCTCTTCAGTGACATTTAAGTCACATGATTCATGACATCATCATTTACTGGAAACTGTTTTTAAACATATTCACACTTTGTTTTATTCCATATTTCCATTCAGGTTTTTATGTACTTTAAAACATTGAATTTATAATTCAAATTGCAAATAAAAACACACCTGATGACTCACTTAATTCAGAGCTCGCATTTATCAAACCAGGATCACTGCAGGACTGCGAGTCATTTATGAAGCAATAGGATTCATCATTGTTTAGATTGTAGTGAATGAGGAGGAACATAAACCTGAATTGAGGCTGGAAAACCAACCTGGGAGAAGCAGGAAACTGTCCAGAACCCCCAGACGTCCAGATTGACTCCATATCATTTGGTTTTGTTGTGTCTGGGTTAGGGTTAGCGGTTAGGGGTTAGGATTAGGGTTATGGTTTGGGTCAGGTTTAGGGTTAGGGGTTAGAGGTTAGGGGTTAGGGTTAGCGGTTACGTTTAGGGTTAGGGGTTAGGATTAGGGTTATGGTTTGGGTTAGGTTTAGGGTTAGGGATTAGAGATTAGGGGCTAGGGTTAGGGGTTAGGGTTAGAGGTTAGGATTAGGGTTATGGTTTGGGTTAGGTTTAGGGTTAGGGGTTAGAGGTTAGGGGCTAGGGTTAGGGTTAGAGATTAGGATTAGGGTTAGGTTTAGGGTTAGGGGTTAGAGGTTAGGGGCTAGGGTTAGGGTTAGAGATTAGGGTTAGGGATTAGGGTTAGGGCTATGGTTTGGGTTAGGGTTAGGGGTTAGAGATTATGGTTAGGGTTAGGGATTAGGGTTAGGGCTATGGTTTGGGTTAGGGTTAGGGGTTAGAGATTATGGTTAGGGGTTAGCAGTTAGGATTAGGGTTATGGTTTGGGTTAGGTTTAGGATTAGGGGTTAGAGGTTAGGGGCTAGGGTTAGGGTTAGAGATTAGGGTTAGGGATTAGGGTTAGGGCTATGGTTTGGGTTTGGGTAAGGGGTTAGAGGTTAAGGTTAGGGGTTAGCGGTTAGGATTAGGGTTATGGTTTGGGTTAGGTTTAGGGTTAGGGGTTAGGTATAGGGTTAGGGTTAGAGGTTAGTGTTAGGGTTAGGGTTAGCGGTTAGGGTTAGGGGTTAGGAGTTAGGGTTAGGTTTAGGATTAAAATTTAGGAGTTGAGGTTGGGGTTAGGTTTAGGGGTTAGCGGTTAGGTTTAGGGGTTATGGTTAGGGTTAGGTTTAGGGGTTAGGATTAGGGTTAGCATTAGGTTTAGAGTTATGGTTTGGGTTAGGTTTAGGGTTAGGGGTTAGAGGTTAGGGTTAGCGGTTAGGGTTATGGTTTGGGTTAGGTTTAGGGTTAGGGGTTAGAGGTTAGGGGTTAGGATTAGGATTATGGTTTGGGTTAGGTTTAGGGTTAGGGGTTAGAGGTTAGGGGCTAGGGTTAGGGTTAGAGATTAGGGTTAGGGGCGGGTTAGGGCTATGGTTTGGGTTAGGGTTAGAGGTTAAGGTTAGGGGTTAGCGGTTAGGATTAGTGTTAGTGTTAGGGATTAGGATTAGGGTTAGTGTTTGGGTTAGGGTTAGCGGTTAGGATTAGGGTTATGGTTTGGGTTAGGTTTAGGGTTAGGGATTAGAGATTAGGGGCTAGGGTTAGGGGTTAGGGTTAGAGGTTAGGATTAGGGTTATGGTTTGGGTCAGGTTTAGGGTTAGGGGTTAGAGGTTAGGGGCTAGGGTTAGGGTTAGAGATTAGGATTAGGGTTAGGTTTAGGGTTAGGGGTTAGAGGTTAGGGGCTAGGGTTAGGGTTAGAGATTAGGGTTAGGGATTAGGGTTAGGGCTATGGTTTGGGTAAGGGTTAGGGGTTAGAGATTAAGATTAGGGGTTAGCGGTTAGGATTAGGGTTATGGTTTGGGTTAGGTTTAGGGTTAGGAGTTAGAAGTTAGGGGCTAGGGTTAGGGTTAGAGATTAGGATTAGGGTTAGGGATTAGGGTTAGGGCTATGGTTTGGGTTAGGGTAAGGGGTTAGAGGTTAAGGTTAGGGGTTAGCGGTTAGGATTAGGGTTATGGCTTGGGTTAGGTTTAGGGTTAGGGGTTAGGTATAGGGTTAGGGTTAGAGATTAGGATGAGGGTTAGTGTTAGGAGTTAGGGTTATGGTTTGGGTCAGGTTTAGGGTTAGGGGTTAGAGGTTAGGGGCTAGGGTTAGGGTTAGAGGTTAGGATTAGGGTTAGTGTTAGGAATTAGGATTAGGGTTAGGGTTTAGAGATTAGGGGCTAGGGTTAGGGGTTACGTTTAGGGTTAGGGGTTAGGATTAGGGTTATGGTTTGGGTTAGGTTTAGGGTTAGGGTTATGGTTTGGGTTAGGGTTAGGATTAGAGGTTAGGGGCTAGAGTTAGGGGTTAGATTTAGGGTTAGGGGTTAGAGGTTAGGGGTTAGGATTAGGGTTATGGTTAGAGGTTAGGGGTTAGGGTTAGAGATTAGGGTTAGGGTTAGAGGTTAGGGGTTAGGGTTAGAGGTTAGGCTTGGGGTTAGGGTTAGGGGTTAGGATTAGGGTTATGGTTTGGGTTAGGTTTAGGGTTAGGGTTAGGGTTAGAGGTTAGGGGCTAGGGTTAGGGGTTAGGGTTAGGTTTAGGGTTAGGGGTTAGGGGTTAGGATTAGGGTTATGGTTAGAGGTTAGGGGTTAGGGTTAGAGATTAGGGTTAGGGTTAGAGGTTAGGGTTAGGGTTTTATCAGTTTTATCAAACTGAGGGACGGCTGGTATTATTCCATCACAGGGAGACTCTCATTATCTTCTGTAATAATCCATTGATTGATCAGTGTATGAAGCCCAAGTGAACATATTCAGATGAAATGTTCTGTCTGATCAATAGAACCAAACACAAAGATGGAAAACTATCAAATGTTGTTGCCAATTAAATTCCTGTCAGTCGATGAATCATCTAATCATCGTTTCAGCTCTAGCGGAGCAGCTTGTATAGCTGAGGTCAGCAGGGCCCAGCAGCTGCTGTGTTGGTGTTTTAGTGACTCAATCTCAGTGCGAGCAGCGACAGCAGCTGTTTCTATCGGAGTGAAGACCAGATGTGCTGCTGCTGTGTTAAAGCAGTGAAGGAGATGATCACAGTCTACAAGCAGCTGAGTGGCGACTCAGTCAGATAAGATCTGATCTGGACCTGCGAGTGTCAGGAGAATTCATGATAATTAGTCCTACTTAAGATCATCAAGACCTGCACAGCTCAGTGCAACAGATGAGCTCTGAAGTCTTTATGAAAGCTTCCTGTCACACGTCTGTCTCTTTAAATCAGACAGTTTGTCCTAAAGGTCGACAGCAAAGCATCTGCAGCTACTGAGAAAGAGCTAATGACAGGGATAAAACCCACTTTATACCTGTGTGTGTGTGTGTGTGTGTGTGGCGGAACATTAACGAGACCCATAAAAGGAAAAAATTAAAGTTTTAATGTGAGGTGGTCATCATACAGCTGTGTGTGTGTGTGTGTGTGTGTGTGTGTGTGTGTGTGTGTGCACGGGGTGTGTCCGGAGGCTGGTCAGTTTGTCTCTTTAATGACCCCTCCCACCTTAATGAGCTAACGAGCTAATAATGAGAGCTCGTTAAGCTCCAGCAGACAGACAGACAGTCAGGACTCAACCAATAAAACTCAGTTAGTGCTGCTCTCCATAACGATCACACCTGCTGAAACCATGGCAACCAGTCCATACAGGTGGGGGCGGGCGCAGGGAAAACGAGCAGCTGTCAATCATATTTCATGTTTAATCTGTGCTGATTAGAAAGCTTTTATTATCTTTACATGAGCACATGCAGGACTGAGTTTACGGAAACACTGAGCCGTGCAGAATCCATGACGTCAACCTGATGATGGTTCACGCGGCGCCCAGGCAACGAAATAATATCTGGGAACTAAAACAAGACGGAGCGTCCTAAACTTAAACATCTGGGGACATAAATGAGTGCAGGACACCAGGAAACAACAACTAACAGGAACTAAAACATCCAGGAAGTAGAATCCATTGCTTATTAACTGACTGCTGACAAGATATTAAATCAGTAAAGTAAAATGTATAAAACTAAATTGGCATATCTAAAATAAATTTGAACATTAAACCTAAATTTAAGTAAATATATATGAATAAAAAATATATATAAAACATCTATAAAAACCTATAAAACTCAGTAAAATCTGAATATAATGTGTAAAATAAGTTGCAGTCTGTTTGATCTCCATTATTAGACTGAGAGAGGAACGCTTCCTGTGTGAAGTTCTGATCATTATAATCAAACCTGCCGCAGATGAAAGAAGAAGATGAATAAAAGATGAGGAAGAGGAGTGAAGGTGTGTTAATGACGAGCCCTCCAGCGTTAAAATTTAAACATTTACCATCATTATTATTATTATTAGTGGACATAATGTGATCAGAAATGTAATCCGACCCCGAGACACCGAGAGCTGCTCTTCATTAAAAGACGGTTTCCATGGAAACCATTTACACAACCTCCATTCAGAAGTAGTGGGAAAGAAAATGATTTAACTATAAAGGAGGGAAAGAAATATAACAGCAGCTGAGACTGAATATAACGAACCTGCAGAAGTTTGATTATTTAATCAGTTTAGATAAAAGCTGCAGGTTCAAAGCTGTTCTGTCATTTATTATAATAATATATATATATAATATAAATTACTGTGTGGACAAACACCCGTAACCCTTTAATGTGAAGTTTCAGGGTGTAAAAGCATCAAACTTTAAATTAATTAGTTGACCCAGTTAACTTTAGGCCACGCCCACCGCTGACCTTATCTGCATATGGTCACCATGGTTACCGCCAATTATAACATCCATGCAGACAACATTAATATTACTAAAAAATATCAATAACTTAACTTCTTTCTGTCAAAAGTTTTTATCAGATATGTTTTCTTATTTTTGAATCGAATACTAATCGAATGTGTTAAATCTGACGTTTCTATCATTTTACAGTAATAATGAGACTAATATAAACTGGTGGAAAGGAAACAAGCTCTCACAGGGTTAGTTTGACCCAGAAGGCCAGTTCAGGACCAGTTCAGGACCAGTTCAGGCTTGGTTCAGTCATGTCAAGTCAGTTTTTTTTGTGAGTATCAAGGGAGAAATTAATAAAAGTGTAGAATAAAATAAATAAAATATGATTTAAATCATAAAACACAACAGCAGAGAACAAACAATTAATACTGATTGAAAATCAATAAATAAAATCAGACTGATCGTTCATGACTTCATTAAGTCAGCAGAGGATCTAATAATGGGAGGAAAACTGTCCCAGTTTAAAGCCAACGATGGAAAACACCCGATCACTGGATTTTACCTGGGATGATGAGCAGTGACTGGTCAGGTGATCTGAGGGGTCTGGTGGTCTGATGGTCTGGTGGTCTGACGGTCTGGTGGTCTGGTGGTCTGACGGTCTGACGGTCTGACAGTCTGGTGGTCTGGCGGTCTGACGGTCTGGTGGTCTGACGGTCTGATGGTCTGATGGTCTGGTGGTCTGGCAGTCTGACGGTCTGGTGGTCTGACGGTCTGACGGTCTGACGGTCTGGTGGTCTGACGGTCTGGTGGTCTGATGGTCTGATGGTCTGGCGGTCTGGTGGTCTGGCAGTCTGGTGGTCTGATGGTCTGGTGGTCTGATGGTCTGGCAGTCTGACGGTCTGATGGTCTGGTGGTCTGACGGTCTGGTGGTCTGATGGTCTGGCAGTCTGACGGTCTGATGGTCTGACGGTCTGATGGTCTGGTGGTCTGACGGTCTGGTGGTCTGACGGTCTGGTGGTCTGATGGTCTGATGGTCTGATGGTCTGGCAGTCTGGTGGTCTGGCAGTCTGGTGGTCTGGCAGTCTGGTGGTTTGGCTTAGTTTAGTCTCACTTCGGTTCAGACCTGGTTCAGGTGTGTTCCGCCGTGCATCTCAGTTTCATTTTCAGTCCTTAACGAGCTCTTAATCTGTGTGTGGGAGGAACAGGCAGCTGCGGAGCTCCAGGAAAACCTCGTTAAACACGTCAAGTGTCGCTAACGACCTTCTGATTAAACCTTCACACACAGAAATCCTCCATCTTTGATCTGAAGAGAGAGAGAGAGTCTTCCTCACCTCTCCTCCTCCTCCTCCTCCTCCTCCTCTTCATCTCTCTCTCTCTTTAACTTCCTCTCCTGACAGAACGACTGATTTAATTGATTTAATCACCCACCTGAGAGAGAGAGACAGAGAGAGGTTAACCCTCTGTGATGAGCGACAGAGATGTTAAAAAGGAGGAGGAGGAGGAGGAGGAGGATTGATCGCCCCGTCCTGGTCTCTAGAGGATCACTGGATCTAACAGAGAGGACTTGTTAGGCTGTAATGGACTTTCCGTGTCTGAAAGCGACACACGGTCGCGGCTCCGAGCTAATGAAGTGTAGCGGCGTGGAGCGGACGGCTGGATGGACTGATGCATGTTTTGTTTAGCAGGCTAAGTGATTTGAGATGTAAACGGTGGACAGACTGACGGACAGAAGCATGTCAGCCGCAGACGGGTCGATAAACACTCACTGAGGTCAGAGGTCAAAGGTCGGGATCGTTCCAGCTGCAGCTCTGCAGTCACAGCAGCGTTAAAACACACGAAGTTCAGACTTTATTTCAAAGGGAAAAAACAAAAAATGAGTCATAAACGCATGTTTTGAGATTTTACCATTAAAGGACGAGTTCCCAGTGTTCCCAGTGTCTGTAATCATTCCTCCTGTTCATACTGGATATTAAAAGATCCTTCAAATGTGCTTTCAATGGAAGTGATGGAGGCCAAAATCCACAGTGTGTCCACACAGTCATTTAAAAGTCTGTGTGAAGCTTCTATTCAGCTTCATCAGTCTGAGTTAGTCATATCAAGTGGATATCTGACACATTTACAGTCTTTTTAGCATCAAATTCCCTCTTTGTGTTTCCTCGGACAGTGTTTCCCTGTTGAGCTGCAGGTGGAAGTATAGTAACAAAAAGAGGGACTTTGGCACTAAAAAGACTGTAATGTTGAAAGATATCTACTTGATTTGACTCATTTGGACGCTGAAGCTTCATATTAGCTTCAGACTGTGGATTTTGTCCTCCATCACTTCCATTGTAAGGTCATTATGAAGGGATCTTCTAATGGTCAGTATGAACAGGAGGAATGATTACAGCAAGAAAAACAGCTTTAATGTTCATTTGGGCTCCTGACTGTTGGTTTAACACAGACTGGAAGA